>NW_021680887.1:0-20636 GCF_001412515.2 Diachasma alloeum | reverse complement strand
GGTTAAATTCGTAGTGCCCAAACGGTGTTGAAAAAGCCGTTTTGCACTTGTCCTCCTCCTTCACTGGAATCTGGTGAAATCCCGACGCCAAGTCCAGTGTGGTGAAATATTTTGCGTTTCCCAGCTGATCCAGAATATCACAGATATTCGGCAGTGGGTATGAGTCACCGATGGTGATGTCATTTAACTTGCGAAAGTCTACGACAACTCGCAACTTGATTTTCCCTGAGGCATCGGGTTTTTTAGGAACAACGAGTAATGGTGCGTTCCATTGACTGTTACTCGGTCGAATCACCCCGTTTTTCAGCATTTCCTTGACTTGTCGATCTACTTCCTCCTTCTGCGAATGCGGCAATCGATGTGGTCGAACAGTGACAGGTGCCGCACCTGGAGCAATAGGGATTGAATGCTCCAGATGGTCTGTAACGCCCGGAGGATCCCCGGGAAGTTGCACAATGTTGTTGTACTCCTCCAGCATCTCCAGCAGACTCTCCCATTCAATTCAATTGAGATGAGAAATCCTCAGATTTTTGTGAAGAAGCTTTATTCGATCTGTTTTCTTCCTTCTGCTTTGCTTAATTTCTGCATGCATCAGCATTATCGTTTCGGCGGTGGGCAATTCCTCGAGTTTCACAATCGGAACTATTAGAAATGGGATACTAAAGTAATCACACAACTAGCAAATAAGTGAAAAATACGTTTACTTTTATTTTACTACGCTTGGAAGACACATCCGCTCTGTACCAATTCCTCAGAGGAACTAACTAAATTAACAAAGGGACACAACACCCTGGACCTCAAGTCACGTGTTCACAATGAGTCTATTCATTCCACTTTGTCTACGTTCTTAAACCCAAAACCAAAACATCATGCCTCACACTTCTGAGAATTATCGTCCATAAAAATGTTCTTCATTTCCCAATGTAAATACAAAGAGAAAAATATAAGGTTAATTTTTGCCTCATATTTCAACTAGAAATTCAACAGGAACGTTCAAGAATACGTCATCCTCAGTGGTATTCATCACACAAACGATTGCTCGACCACCCCGTGGCTTCGTGAGGCATTCACCCAGAAACACACCCGGTTGTAATTTCTGCTTACACACAATTCCACTTTTTGTGCTCAACGTTGTTGCCCAGGCCAATGTCTCTGAGACTGGAAAAAGTCTTCTCCTAGTATTCCTCCAACACACGGAAAGCTGTCAGGAACAACATGAAATACATGTCCCAACTCCTCCTTGCCAATTTTCAGATAAATTTCAGCTCTTGCGAGTGTCCCAACATCCTGATTAGAAATTCCACGTAGCGTCCTTCCCCCGGGCTGAACCTTCGCACCTTCCTTCAATTCCCCAGCTTTTATTACTGATATAGCAGCGCCAGAGTCCGCTAAAAACATCATCGGCTGCGTGAGCTCATCGGCTGACAAAATTAAATGGTTTTTTGTCTTGGAAGGCTCTGCAGATGTGATCTTACGCCTTCTGAAACTGGGACTAAGTGAAACCTCAGCATCGTGTCGATCCTCATCGTTCTCAACCTCGTTAATTTGCATCACTTGGAATGCCCCCACTGGCAGCGTAGGCTCCTCGTTCGATACCACTTTATTTTTGTTATTCTTCTTTGTACCACTGTCAGCATTTTTATTGCCCTGCTTTGTGACATCATGTTTCTCTTTCACCTGTAGCTCCGCATTCTCTGGTAACCCGCACTGGTTCTTCAGTTTAAAACATGCTGTTATGTCATGCCCTGGAACGTGACAAAATTTGCACACGACTCCATATGCATTGATACTGCGTCGTNACATCCCGCCCCCAGGGATTGCCGCCCCACCGAATGACGATTCCCCCCCTGAGAACGCCTGGAACCACCTACTCCAGAGTTCCCTCCATAATTTCCTCCAGAACCCCCCTTAGAAGCTCCATGGAAATNTTGCCTGATGCCCTGCCTGGCCGCAAGCAAAACATCCCGCCCCCAGGGATGCCCACCCCACCGAATGACGATTCCCCCCCTGAGAACGCCTGGAACCACCTACTCCAGAGTTCCCTCCATAATTTCCTCCAGAACCCCCCTTAGAAGCTCCATGGAAATCTGGCATCGTTTTTTCCAGCTCAACCGCCCCCAGACAGGCCTCATGCAATGTTTTGTAATTATTAGCTCTGACCAAAATTTGTATCTGGGCACGTAGCCCTTGCTCGAAAATCGCTTTAGCCAATGTCAAAAGCGCTTTCCTTGCCCCACCTTTCTCCTTTTCATCCAATGCGTTAGCCAAGAGATTTTGTATTCCCTCGATTAAATCCAGCGTTACTCGCTCAGCTCTGGCTGCAAATTGCTGACGTCTTCATCACNCGCTCAGCTCTGGCTGCAAATTTGCTGACGTCTTCATCACTCCGTTGCTGCATGTTATTGAACTCCGCATGCAATCCCACAAGTGACTTTGTTTTGCCAAACAACGCCTCCAACTCGATTTTTAATTCATCGAAGCTTTCTATTTTCTTATGCTTCAGTTGCACAAATGCCTTGCCTATCAACTTATTCTTCAAAACAGTTTTCAGCAACGTAGGATGTAACTCAGGTTGCAATAAGTCCTTTGAACCCTCACAAGACCCATTGAATGAATGAACAAGCTGTAGAGCCCCCTTCAGGTCTATCAATCCCCTTTGCAGGTGACCATTACGAGAGCCAGTACCAGGAAGATTATTTACCCCAGCTGCGTCACGACCACGATACATCTCTGCCCAAGCCTTCTGTAGCTCGTCCTCCAATCGTCGCCGCTCCTGAGCTTCCTCCTTAATCCTTTCCTGGGCCCCCTCTATTATTTTCAGCATCTCAGCCACAAGTTGATCTGTCCCACTACCCCTCAGGATCTCCTGGGTGTCCATTTTACGAATACCTGAGATATCCTATTCCGGTAAATCCGGCTGCCTACGCAGTGGTGGGGTGAAATCACCCAACAGAAGTGATCCCCCCGGCACCGAGAACGGAGTAGACATAGGTGTGCTGAATTCCTCCCTTCGCTCCCTATCATCAGCTGCGGGCAAGCCCTGCTGCTGCGGTGGTGGCGTTGCCGGCCTCACAGGTGTGCCGTTCCCACCCCGCTGCTCTTGCCGCCCATCTTGCCGCTGCTACCCTTGCGGCTGCTGCCCTTGCGGCTGCAGTGGGTCATCCGCCACGAAGTTCTCCACACTACGCGAACGCCGCCGGACCCCCTCGGCCAAGGAACTAGAAGCACGGTTCCCCCTAGCAAAATTCAAGGCTCTGCGCATCGTGATACCACGACGAAACCCTTCTGATTTTGTTACCTCCGCAGAAGACCCTTCAATTGAGTGTAAATTCACCGCTACTGAACGTAAATTCTGCCTGACACCTCGAGCTAATTCCTCCAGAGAATCAAAGTCGTCCCGAGCACTCTGACTATGAGACCCCATGAATGAAAAATCGCCTGTTCCGTGGCAGCTTCGTTCCGCTTCTCAAAATAGTCCGCAAAATTGCAAAAAAAAAATTCCCAACAAACAAGATGTGACATCCGTCGAAAAATGCATAATCCATTTTTCCTAAATAATTTTCTCTATGGAATAACCATTATTTCATAATTTTTATGAACGCATATCTGTAAAGAGAGTCAAATGCGAAGATCTCAAAGGTTCCTTGTAGGAATAGAGAAGGTGAAATAATAGATTGGAAAGGGTAACCCAATCAAATGTAGAGACGACACCCATAAAAATTATCCATGTAGAATTAAATCACGAATGAATGAATTAATATTTTTTTGTTTTAAAATTGTGGAAACTATTAAATATTACAATTTAACAAATTAGAAAGGCATGAGATTTCTGTAAATCTCATTACCGGTTGGCAATAGAAAAATCAATAACACCTCTGAAAATGTATGAGAATGTGAATGGGGTGATACCTACGTTTTGGGGCTAACCCGGAACCTCACCGTTTAAGAGGTTTCGCGGGTGACTAAGCTGGACAGTGACCATATAGCGGAAGTGTGATGCTATGACTCAATTAGGGGAAAAACGCCTAAAAATAACCACAAGTTATGATACGTCAATTAGGGGAAGCAGATGGTTGACTATTCCCTTCACAAAATTTGGTAAAACTACGCAAGTCCAAACGGAAATCGAGGAGGCCTAATGTCACCTGATCACCAATCAACGAGCTCCATGAAAGGATAGGAGAAACGTCACCACCAATCCCCGAATAATATCCAAAGAAATCCAATAATTAGGCGGATACCTGCAGAAGACAATGGTAAAAACAGGGGGAAGCTTCTAGAACCTTCCACCCCTGATGACATACTTTCGATTCAATATAAAAAGGGAGCCGCGACGTGGAAAAAGTTAGTTCCACTACACGTTCCAGTTCTTCATCAACCACTCAGTTGGCTACTTTCATCGATCCTACAAGTGCGATAGTCACAAGTTTAGAATTAGCAGAGACGCCCGTTCTCTGAATTAGATAAATTCATTCAGTCCTGAAGTGGGGACCCAAGTAATTTTGAAGTAACAATCAAATGTACAGTTTTTCGTAACTTATTTAAAATATTCTACGACTTTTTGTCAATGAATAGAATCTTTCCTGATTCTTTGATAATTTATATTGCCAACTGAAAATATCGGAACTCAATTAACATCTTGGAACTCAAATAATTATTATTCATTCATTCAAAGTAATTAAAACGAAATTATTGTAAGCAAATAACTTTAGAATTAGGAAACGACAAACCTGTACAAGCACAACGAGAAGAAGATCACCTAAGTTGTACGACCATCATTATAATTGTAAACTCACCAAAATTTCAGAATATAATTGTTCAGATTTAAAATTCTTTTATTTAAAACTACCGCCTTGTGTTTCCAGCCAAGACACTTTCCCATTGATAATACTGGGGAATAATTAACTTCAATTCAAGGGGACATTATTATTCAACTCTCTAGTGATTTGTTTTCTAACATTTGCCAATTAAAATTTATTTCAAAACTTTTCATACTTTTCATGTCATTTTCACATGACAACCAATGTTATAGTCGAGGTTTCGTCATTCCCCACATAACACAGGAAATACAAAATCAACCTCTTTACCAGCTGGATTTCGCCCCTTCTCCTACGGAAAAGTCGGTTGCTACTATTCCGGCGTCCCAGAACAGCTTGATGCTTCCCAAAATGAATACACGTTTTCTCTGACGTATCGAAAATGTCGAATTCTTCTCTTAACTACTGTCTTCGACGAAAGTTGATCAGGCTCCCGGTTCTGAAGAACACACGCGCTGCCACTAAATGGTTGTGTGAGGTAGAATGGACGAGTACAATGGAGTCAAACTTCAGTGTTAAGTTACTTGAATTTACTTTATTTCTTACTCAAAGTGTAACGGTAAAAATACAAAAGAATTAAGATTAATTCCCAAATAAACTACATTGGTAATAACTCCCGAGTGCAGTGTGTTCTCGGTTTTTATAAGAAAACCGTGACACACATTTGTCTCTTTTTCGATGTATTCGTATTACAAAACGATCCCGTGGTGTAATACGATGCTGAATCGGTACACAATCGATAAACAGTTAACTTCATAATTATTAAACATGAATCACTTCGTAATCCGGTCATGGAATATTCTGGATTACAACAGCTGTTAAATATTTGCCACTCAGTTTCTATGATGATGAATGCCGCCAAGAATATTTCAATTATCTTAATCCAACAATTGATTATCCTAAAAGGACATCGATGACGGCGAAAGTCTCCCAAATTTTCTTTAAAACTCTCGAGAATTGTGAAACTCGTGTTACAGGAGCATCCATCAAAAATATCATTCACCATCGATGGGTGGACATCACTAAGGGGAAAATCCTATTACGGAATTACTGCTCATTTAATCGACGACGAGTGGAAACTGCAATCATTAGCCCTTGATTTCATTCCATCGAAGGGTCAGCATAAAGGAGTCGATATTGCCAATTTTTTCTACGAGTCTCTTAAAGATCTGGAAATCGTAGATAAAATTCAAGGAATAGCTGTTGACAACGCGTCTGTGAATTCCACATTTATGGAAGAACTTCAATCTCGATTTCTACTTGATGGTATACCCTTCAGCTCTGAGGATCAACATTTTCGTTGTTTCGCCCACATTATCAATCTTGCAGTAAAAGATGTGCTCACCAAGTTGAAAATCGATGATACAGACGAGAATGACGAAGATGACGATCAATCGGGAGGAGAAATATGGGATGGAGATGATGAAATCAGTGAATCAAGTTGTGAAAATGACAAGGAATCAGAAGAATTGCCCATGGTGAAATTACGCAAGTTGTGTAAAGCTTTAAAATTTTCTGAAAAACTACAGCTTGATTTGGAACGATTCTGCAATATTTTCGATGAAAAATATATTCAATTACCATTGGACACATGGACTAGGTGGAATAGTACCTATGATATATCAATTGGGTTAAAGATGAAAAAAGCTCTCACCGCGCTTACTTTCAATCATAAACGTCTAAAACAATTCCATCTTGAGGAGAAAGAGTGGAATTCATTGTTACTATTGGAGAAATATTTGCTAATTTTTTCAGATGTCGAATTCATTATGTGGAGATCAGTACGCTACGCTGCCTCTAGTGATCGTAGGTGTGAATATCGTGATTGACAGTCTTGAAGAGTTGTGTACTCGTCTTGATAATAAACCTAGTCGTCAAAAAATCGATGAATCAGTGTTATTGGCATTCTAAGAAGGTCGAGACAAACTCCTCAAACATTACAGAATGGCTAATTGGATTTATTGTGCAGTTTAGTCTTGGATCCAAGACAAACTGGAGACTTTCGACAGATCGGAATGGGGCAAGGACTTGAAGAACGACTCGTATGCTAAGTTTGAAGAGATCTTCAGAACTAAATACGTAAGAGTAGAAGAGTTGCAGTCTGAGGAAAGTGAATCGCCTTCAGAGATGACCCCGGGGGATGAATATCAGAGGAGATTAGAAGCTCTTTACGGTCCACAGTCATTAAAAAAACCAGCGTGGAGAGTCGAATTGGATAGTTACTTGCAGAGTGACCGAGCAGATAGAAATATCCATATTCTGCAGTGGTGGAATGAACACAAAGATCATTATCCTCGCCTGGCTGTTATGGGTCGGAATTTATTGTGTATTCCAGCATCTAGTGCACCAGTTGAGAGGTCGTTTTCAAGGGCTGGACAAATCCTAAGAAAGCAGAGGAGTAGGCTATCAGACAAAAATATTAAATTCTTGGTATGTTTAAATTCGTGGTTCCAATGTGGCTTGACTCCATCTATCAAAGAAAAGTTGAGTGAAAGTTTAAAAATAAACAATTGAAATCAATCTTATAAAATTCAAAGAATTACTTCCAATAATTCAAATACTATTTCATTTCTATCGTATTTCATTAGTTAAAAAAGAAATTATTTAAAATCGTATTTCTTTTATTCGAGCTATTTAAATAATATTTTTGTTATGATGTATTCAAATATTGTTCAGTGTTTTTCTATTAGTATTTGTTTAATATTCAGTATTTTAGTATTTCAAATTGTATTTTATCCAATAAAAAAAATAGTATTTTACCTAGCTCTGAATAAAACAGATGTTTATATCGAATCTCAATTATCACTAGAAGATTCACCGTTTAAACAATTGGAATTAATCTTCGTAACTCTTATATACGAAATTAATTTGGAGAAGTGTGAATATGAAGAAATCGAGGATTTTGTTATGAATAAATATTTCTGTTGCATTTTGGAACATCATGCATTTCTGTTTTTCATGTTATCTCATCCGATCTCTCGTCTCTCATCTCGTTTCTCTCGTTTTCTGGACCGACTCATCTCGTCTCGTCTCGTTTCTCTCATCCTCTCGAATGACTCCTCTCGTCTCGTCTCGTCGTGTCTCTCGTCTCGTTTCTCTCGCCTCTCGCGGGATCACTAGTAGTTCCTACTCCTGATATGAGCGCTCATTAAGTGAAAATTTTTAGTTAACTGTGTGTTATGAAGCTGAAACTAGCGAAACATTCACTGCCGGAAGATTCGATTGTAAGTGGTTCCCATTCTTATGGGCATATCTCATAGTTCAAATTACCTGGGGACTTTGAAATTAATTGGAGATGGAGATCATATATTTCTGGAGTTTATACACAAATATTTAGTGTTTTTATTCTTAATTTTTTTTCTTATGACCAAAAAAATGCGCCGATTTTGAAATTTGAATTTTAAATTGATTGTGGAGGCACATAGACCCACAAAATTTGGGGAAATAATGTCTACCCCTTCATCAAGTTTGTACATTTTTTTAGATTAATTTGAATAACATTTTTGTTTTGTTTTGTTGAATACAAAAAAATGGAAAAAAAAGAACTCGAATTTGAGACAAGAGACGCGCTATAGGGGTGTATGGACCCCTAAAATTTGAAGACATATTGTCCACCCCTTCGAGTTTATACACTTGTTTTTGTTATCCGAACTAATTAAGAAAAGTGTATAAACTCGATGAAGGTGTGGACAAGACATCTTCAAATTATAGGGGTCCACACACCCCCATAGCGCATCCAATGCGTCAAATTCGAGTTTTTTATTTTTTTCATTTTTTTTTCTAATCAACAAAACAAAAAAATTGTTATCCAAACCAATTTAAAAAAGTGTATAAACTCGTGTAATGTCCAAAAATTTTATACTAGGAATTTAAGACCAGAATAAATTTTATGTAAAATTATAATTATAAGTTATATTATAATTTCAGGCAATTAAGAACCAAATCCACAATTGTAAATTAAACTGAGTGCATTTCATCACCTGGACTCAATTAAAAATTCCAAAGACACCAGAATCGAGTTCAAAAGTGATGAAATGGCACACTCACATGCCCCAATTACTCAATACTAAGATTCGGGCGCAAAAGAACGATTGAAAACCGATTAATTAAGACCCCAAAAACCGAATGAACTACTTCCCCATAAAAATCAAAAGAGTGGGAAAAGTCATACGACATTTTCCACCAATTAAAAATGGACTCGTTGGAGCCCATGTGACAAGTGACCCCAAAATTCCTATAAAAATGTCAGAAAAATTAAAATTAAACAGTCTTGAAGCAGCGACGGAGCAGTAACAATTCTGGTGGAAATAGTTCATTTAATCGGTCCGGTTTTTCAACCCTTCCTTCGATTACGTGGGATAGTACTGAATTAATAGTAAGTTACGAACAATTGAAATTATCCGGGAATAAAATTTCTTTAACCGAGAGTGGTGACTTTTCTTGCAAATAAAGAATTCGTTTATTGTGACGTGTTGTGGACAGTCTCAACCAAACTCTTTAAATCTTCAACTTCAACTGCCAAAAATTCATTAAAATATCAACGAGTAGAAGAAAGTGTTTCCGTGAAAGTATCCATAATAGCCTTTAGTGCGACTAATTGCTGGTGAGGAAATTACGGATTTACCCAGGGATCTACAAATACATCGTATAATTTATAAATAACAGACCGAATTGTGAGAAACAAAATTTGTAAACCCAAATTTGAATCCATCAAATCATTCCAGGGATAGGAATTTTAGCTACCTAGATTTCTGTAAAATCACGCTCATGTTTTTTTAAACCGAGTAGTTATACAAAATATATTTAAATTCAAATTTGATTCCCATTACAACTCCAAATGTCTTGATTAGATTCGTCTCAACTCAAGCCCTATCCCTAAATCAAGCCCTTTTTTCCTTATATTTAAAAAAAAAGTAAGAGTATAAAATTTTGCGTCGTCCAATAATTATAAAATCTGATAATTTTAGCTTTGATTTTAATGTGACAATTAAAACATGTCCATTCGACGCTAAAATCCTTCTCTGGATATAACACTCGATAAAAGGGTGGACAATACGTCCTCAAATTTTAGGGGTCCACACACCCCCATAGCGCGTCCCACGTATCAAATTCGATTTTTTTTCCTTTTCTATTTATTTTTCTAATTAGCAAAAACAAAAAAATTGTAAACCGAACTAATTTAAAAAAGTGTATAAACTCGATAAAAGTGTGGACAATATGTCCTCAAATTTTAGGAGTCTACACACCCCCATAGCGCGACTTGTGGGTCAAATTTGTCTTTTTGCTCTTTTTCCCCATTATTTTTTCTAATTAACAGAACCAAAAAAATTGCTATCCCAACTAATTAAAAAAAGTGTATGAACTCAATAAAGGGGTGGACAATATTTCCTCAAATTTTAGAGGTCCACACACTTCCATAGCGCGCCCCATGTGTCAAATTCGATTTTTTTCGTTTTTTCATTTTTTTTTCCCAATTAACAAAACAAACAAAAATTGTTATTCAAATTTATTTTAAAAAATTTATAAACTCTGTGAAAGGATGGACACTATGTCCTCGAATTTTAGGGTCCACAAACCCCCAGAGCGCGTCTCATGTGTCAAATTCGAATTTTTTATTTTTTTTCCATTTTTTTCTGATCAAGAAAAGCAAAAAATTGTTATTCCAATTAATTTAAAACAATGTATAAACTGGATAAAGGGATGGAAAATATTCCCTCAAATTTTAGGAGTCTACACACCACCATAAGGCGACTTATGGGTCAAATTTCACCTTCCGCGTTTTTTACACATTTTTTTCTAATTAAAAAAAAATGTTACTCTAATCAATTTTAAAAAACGTACAAACTTGATGAAGAGGCAAACTTTATTTCCTCAAATTTTGGGGGTCTATGTGCCTCCACAATCAATTTAAAATTTAAATTTCAAAATCGACGCATTTTGTTTTGGTCATAACAAACAAAATTGAGTGAAAACAATAAATATTTGTGTATATACTCCAGAAATATATGATCTCGATCTCCAATTAATTTCAAAGTCCCCAGGTAATTTAAGGCCCGGTTGGATGGATTTTTGCCCGACATGTCCCTAGAAAATTCCCCAGAAAATTGTCAAAAAAAACCATTTTCCGTTTCCACTAATTACGACCGTCCGGTTACATAAAAAAATCTGATTTTTTTTTGAAAAAACAGATTATTTATTGCCTCTTAACGGAAATGGTGCCTTGAAGGGGGGAAATAGGTTTTTATATTTTTAATATTGACTAGAAAATAACGCAAAATAAACACCACCATCTCCCGTAGTCACACCACAATCGCGTGACACCCTGTTAATATGGCGACGGTAAATATCCAAAGTTATAAACACTTATTCCAATTATCACACACACTAGACACTCTCGCGAACTAATTCTCGTTAAAAGAACTACTTTTGCCTATTTTTCGGGAGTTGTCCCGAAGGGATTAGACGCCGCTAACTCTCACAATCAGTGGAATCGGAATTGAGGCGATCAGTTATAGGAAAGCTGTCGCCATACTGTCTCGCTCAGTTATAGGAAAATGCGCCAGATGGCACCACTGAAACCCCCGAAACTCGGCGTATGGAAATGAGAATTGTCGAGCGGATAGCTCAGGGGTGTAAAATGAGGGCCCACGGGTACCAAGCATTCCTGCATCTCACTCCCACTCGTGGAAATGGAGCAACACACTGTATTGCACTTTCCTACAGCCATAACAATAATAATAACACTAATAATAATAATAATAATAATAATAATAATAATGATAAATTATTTATTATTATTTATTATTACTACATATAACAATTATGAGGGGATGGTGGGGCAATATGGACATCAGGGGTAAAATGGACACTACAAAAATTTGCTGATTTCTTTTTTGGTTCAAAATTTCAATATTTGAAAATTGCCTTTTGGCAAAGTCCACAACCGAAAAATGATACAAAAGTTAAAAATGACACCCAAAAAAGTAGGTCTTTTCAAAAACTAATAAAATTTTCAACTGGCATTTTCCAACAGAATTATGTCTGAACTTTTTATAGAAAAAAATTAGAGTTGGAAGAGATATTAACAAATAAACTTCAACTCTATACAATTTTACATTGAAGTTTCAAATATAGAGTAATTTTGAATTTCCTATTTTACAATTGAAATAATTTTGAAATAATTATTTTCAATAAATAATTGTACGCCCTACGCAACTGACCTTTTGTCGATTTGCGGAATTTGCAAAATGACTACTTTTCTACTCACAAAAGAAATTACCCTAAAACAATGGAGGGAGGGGAGGATAAATGAGCAGAGAAAATTTTGGTTTACCACCTCCCTCGACGAAAATATAAAATATTTTTTTTTAATTTGAAGATCGCAGTCATAACTGGTGTTTCAGAAATTGAATAATATTATTAAACATGAAAAATTGAGGAAGAAATCGAAGTGTCCATTTTACCCAGTTTTTGCTTTACCTTACAACTCCTACGACGCTGTCTTATGACAATGGATTTGTTTTCATGACCTTCAAATGAAGTCAGAATAGTAGATTTGATCTAATTCAACTCATTATTTAAATATGATCTCCATATTGCCCCACCCTCTCCTATATATAATAATAATAATGATTATTTATTGTTATTATGTGTATTAATAATAATAAATTAATAATTATTATTTTTAATAATTAAAATAAACCTAATTGAGTGGGCGACCGATAGATAAGGGGGAGGGGGCGTTTACATGAGTATATTTATAAACTAAAAATAAATGGACATAAAGAGTATACATACATAGATCTTGATTAGCTAAAAAGGGGGGGGGGTAATAATCAACATAAATGATAAATTACGATAAATAGAAATAAATTACGAAGAACAGCTGTTTTATACGGTTTCATGCTACGGGATCGGCCGCGCGTGCTGCGCACGCGACTTCTCATCTCCTCACGTACTGGCGCTTCGCTTTCAGTCTTACGCTTACGCTTATTCGAGACTTTCAAGATATTTCGATGTCGATTTCCTTTCTCCTTTTTACGATAGGAGGATAGGATAGAAAATGGTCCTGGCATCAAGGGATCAACTTAGCTAAATCAGTAATAGCTTGGCAAAAATCAGTTCTATTCCAAGGTCATCGTTGATGGAAATCTCGAAATCTAAACAGTATAGCAGAATTTTCTTGCGGTTTTTTTTTGTAGACAAAGTTCAAATTGACAAGAATGGCCCTCGACAATTGCGCTATCTTGCTCACTCTCGGAGATTTTCCCAAAAAATGAAGGACGTTCAAATAATAGAAAACAAGTAGGAGACAGCGAGCATGTGACAATGCGCCCTGTGACAATAAGCATGTCACTGAGTGATGTCTTATTTTTTTTTCGCTATCAATACATTGATGGCGGGCTTCCGATTGCTGTAAAATATAATAAAAGTTTATAGTTTCCAGTTTTTAGTTTTTTAGATTTTAAGTTTATTGTTATTGAAAATCAAAGGATTCGAGTGCTCCCATTCGGAAGCACAAAATACTCAGAGAAATTAGGTCAATTAAATTTTTTATTTACATTCCAAACGTTATATTATAAATAATACGACCACTGCCTCTCCAGCTTCTCTTCTCACTTTTCCCTCCTCCCCTCACCACTGCGATCGTTCTTCCATCGTTTCCCCCTCTTTTACCGTTTCCCCTCCTTGCCCCACGTCCTCGACGTCCACGTCTACCACGCCCATGTCCCCTAACTCTATTTCCCTGAAAAGAAAATGGAGATATTTCATTGTTGAAAAGTTCCTGTGGAAGTCCGAAAAAAATTTTTTGACATTTTTAATAACAAGAAAAGAGAGAGAGAGAGACCTCATCGTAATGCACCCCAGGGGCTTGCTGTTGAGGATTGGCTAATCCTTCCTCTGCAGGTGGGTTTGGTGGTGGTGGTGGGGGTTGGAGGATGTTCCCAAGCCCCCCAATACGGACCACAATAATTGGCACGAGCCCCCAAGGGATATGTCCTGCCCCATGGATATCCTCCGTTTACCCCATGGTTTGGTGGTATTCCCCCAAAAACAGGCACTTGGTAGGGTTGTAGTCCTGGAGGGCCTTCAGGACCGTACTCGGCAGCTGCACGGACCGCTTCAGGATCCTGGAGACCAGCAGCAGGGACCACTTCAGGATCCTGCAGATCAGCTGTAGGGACCACTTCAGGATTCTGGAGAACTGCAGCAGGGACCACTTCAGGATCCTGGAGACCACCAGCAGGGACCGCTTTAGGATTCTGGAGACCAGCAGCAGGGACCACTTCAGCATCCTGGAGACCTGCAGCTGGTACCACTTCAGGATCCTGGAGACCAGCAGCAGGGATATCCTCTCCAGCAACTAGAATATTTCCTGCTGGTCCAGGATTTGCAGGCGATTGAAGTTGACCTCCTGCACGGATACCTCCAACAGCATGCTCTTCTGGTAGAGGTCTATCTCAAGAGCAACTGGAGGACCTTGTGCAGGAGGAGGAATGACTGGGTGACCAAACTATGAAAAAAAAAGTCCGTATGTGTGTTCAGATTTTTCTGAATTTGTTTTTAATTTCAACGAAAAGACAAGTAAAATTGCAGCTATAAATCTAAAATTTAGTAAAAAACTTGCCATTATTTAGGAGTAGCTGCGGGCGTAATTTCACCCCTATCGGTTAAGTATGTTTTGAGATACAGCAATTATTCAAAAATAGTTTTTATTCAAATTATTCAAAAATAGTTTTTTGTTATGACGTGGTTGGCTTCCGGATGGATGCCGCGTTGAGTTTCAGCATTGCGCCGACGTTTCGCAAACATTGCAGTCTGCATCTTCAGTACACGGATCAAAGAACACCAGCGGTGCTCCAAATACGGTCACTTAGAACAGCCTGCCCTGGCTGAACACTGGATGGATACTGGACATACTATCCACTACGACCCAGCCAAAATGCTGGCCAAGTCTCAAGGGTATTTCGAAAGGAAATACCGAGAGGGTTTGGANACTACGACCAAGCCAAAATGCTGGCCAAGTCTCAAGGGTATTTCGAAAGGAAATACCGAGAGGGTTTGGAGATCCATAAAAACCCTAACAACCTCAACAGGGACAGAGGATATCAAGTGAACCCCATTTGGAAAACCGTCCTCCCGGTTTTTTAATTGACCAGCTGATCAATTAAAAACATATGATTGGCTGACCCCCCACTTCCCCTTCCCCCACCACCACAAGGGAAGGTATATAAGGACTGCCCCCATACATCGGAGCTCAGAATCGGAGCTCATAGCCCTGAAGATGCAGACTGCAATGTTTGCGAAACGTCGGCGCAATGCTGAAACTCAACGCGGCATCCAGCCGGAAGCCAACCACGTCATTAATAATGGCCGCGAAAGCCTCAAAACTAAGATAGTTTTTTGTTATATATTCGGAAGGATATAACCAAAAGAATTGGCAGAAAAAAGACTAATAGCACACGAACATACGTTCACACCGCTTCTACCGAATAGGAGTTCCACCCTGCTTGTACTTACGTTGGGATACATCCCTCCGTAGGGGTTCCAGCGCCATCCGTTGAGTTGGAATTGCTGAAAAGCATAAATAATCAGTATATTCCGAAGATCACCAAACCCAATGATGGCAGGGCGCAGGTAACGAATACTTACAGGATACTGATTTTGCAGATAATAATTCTGCCACGCCCAGTTGTACAGCAGTGGCATTCTGCCTCCGTTGTTAGCTGTAACGACATAATTATAATCCTCTGCAATTTTTCATCGCCAATTCCATTTCTTTCTTATTTTTTTTTAGGTATAATATAAAAACGTGAGGATAGGAATTAAATTTATGAGTATTGGTTCATGATTCGACAAAATATTTTTTTTTTTCAAATATTATACCGACAATTGTTCCTATCCAAAATTCAGCTAATAGAATTCAGTAGTGAAGTGGTAAACTGATGTAAATCGATTTTGACTATTGAGCGGTTTTCAATAAATATCTCTGAACCGAAGGGAAAAAGCGAGATTTTTGTAATTTCCATTTTGTAGTCTCGTGCTTCGCACTCGTCATTTTTTAACCTGACAAACTTGGCTCCGTCGTCTGTTTGCAACGGTGCAATTGTCCGTTTCAATGAGGGGCTCGTTCAATTGTCCAATGGGGGACTATATATATATGAAAAACAAAAGATTTCCTGATCGAACGAGCCCCTCATTGGAACTGACAGAAGGAGCCAAGATTGTCAGATTAAAAAATGAGGAGTGCGAAGCACGAGACTTCGTTTGTATGCAGGGAATCTGCAGGGAAGAATTCCCACATCAATTCAACCTGTTCTTTAATTATTTCCTACACTAAATACTTTTATTTATAAAATTCCCCCCAATCAGTATATTCTTCCCTGAAAAAAATTATATAAAATAATCGTAAGCGTACTTACCCTCCATGTTGACACTCTATGTCACAATGGCACACGTGCCCCGCTCGTTTCGGGAGGACAATGGGGGGTCTTCATGAAATTTTCAGGAGCCGCACGCTATTATCGGCCGAACTCTAGTCCGGCCGATAATAGCGCAAAATGAAATTAAGTGTCACTCGTATGGTCCTCTATGACGTATCCGCCATGATGGATTTCGCGGCTAAGTTCACGTACTTAGAAGACGTAGTAGATTTGTGTTTTTGTGAGAGTTTGAGGATTGACAGGAATTAACGGTAAAATTATCATCAATTCCTTTATTCGTCAATCGTCAGTGATTAGTTAACTTCATCAGCAGTGCAAAATGAAAAGAAGAAGAAACAATAATCCGGACGAGAAGGGAACACTGCATTTATCCACAAAGAGGCGGAAACCGGGGCCCAAAACGTATGTTTCTTGAGTGTTTTTAATTGCATGTCAGTGCCACAAAAATCGATAAATTTATCGAGTCTTCTCAACAATTCAATAACATTAGAGTGCATTTTCAATTTTTTCAAAGACTCCAAGAAAGTTTTTGAGTTTTCAAGTGACTTTCAAAACATTTCTCAAGTCTTTTGGCATACCCATGACGGATCGACTTCAGAGTTGCGTCAGAGTTGCGTAAGACTTGAATATTTCCAACATTTCAGAGAAAGTTCAGAGTTCGGTCAGAGTCGGGGCTATGTCGGATTCCGGGGAGGGGCCGGGGGGGTTTACATGTGTTCTCTGAACTCTTACCTGCCGTCAGAGTAAAGAGTTAAGTTTTTTTATTGTTGATTATTATTTATTCCTTTCTGGGGAGGTGGAGGGGGAGTTTACATGTGCTCTCTGCACTCTTTCCTGCCGTCAGAGTAAAGAGTTAAGTTTTTTTATTGTTGATTATTATTTATTCCTTTCTGGGGAGGTGGAGGGGAAGTTTACATGTATTCTCTGCACTCTTTCCTGCCGTCAGAATTAAGAGTCTAGTATTTTTATTGTTCATCATTATTTATTTATTTGTGGTGTGGGAAGGGGGGGGGTTCCATGTGTTCTCTGAACTCTTACCTGCCGTCAGAGTTAAGATTTCAGTTTTTTTATTGTTGATCATTATTTATTCATTTCTGGGGAGGTGGAGGGGGAGTTTACATGTGCTCTCTGCACTCTTTCCTGCCGTCAGAGTAAAGAGTTAAGTTTTTTTATTGTTGATTATTATTTATTCCTTTCTGGGGAGGTGGAGGGGAAGTTTACATGTGTTCTCTGCACTCTTTCCTGCCGTCAGAGTTAAGAGTCTAGTATTTTTATTGTTGATCATTATTTATTTATTTCTGAGGTGGGAAGGGGGGGGTCACATGTGTTCTCTGAACTCTTACCTGCTGTCAGAGTTAAGAGTTCAGTTTTTTTATCGTTGATTTTTATTTATTTATATCTGGGGAAGGGAAGGGGGTCCATTTGTTCTCTGAACTCTTACCTGCCGTCAGAGTTAAGAGTCTAGTATTTTTATTGTTGATCATTATTCATTTATTTCTGGGGATGGGACGGGGGGGGGTTTACATGTGTTCTCTGGACTCTTACCTGTCGTCAGCGTTAAGAGTTCATTTTTTTTTATTGTTGTTTATTATTTATTTATTTTTGGGGAGGGGGGGTCACATGTGTTCTCTGAACTCTTACCTGCCGTCAGAGTTAAGAGTCCAGTATTTTTATTGTTAATCATTCTTATTTATTTCTGAAGAGGTGAGGGGGCTTCATTTGTTCTCTGAACTCTTACCTGCCGTCAGAGTAAAGAGTTCAGTTTTTTTACTGTCGATTATTATTTATTCCTTTCCGGGGAGGTGGTGGTGGGGTTTGCATGTGTTCTCTGAATTCTTACCTGCCGTCAGAGTTAAGAGTCCAGTATTTTTATTGTTGATCATTATTTATTTATTACTGGGGAGGGGGAGGGGGGGCGGTTACAGGTGTTCTCTGAACTCTTACTTGCCGTCAGAGTTAAGAGTCCAGTATTTTTATTGTTGATCATTATTTATTTATTACTGGGGAGGGGGAGGGGGGGCGGTTACAGGTGTTCTCTGAACTCTTACTTGCCGTCAGAGTTAAGAGTCCAGTATTTTTATTGTTGATCATTATTTATTTATTACTGGGGAGGGGGAGGGGGGGCGGTTACAGGTGTTCTCTGAACTCTTACTTGCCGTCACTGTTAAGAGTCCAGTATTTTTATTCTTGATCATTATTTATTTATTACTGGGGCGGGGGAGGGGGGGCGGTTACAGATGTTCTCTGAACTCTTACTTGCCGTCAGAGTTAAGAGTCCAGTATTTTTTTTATTTTTTTATTTCTGGGAGGAGGAGGGGGAGGGCGGGTGTCCATCTGTCCTCTGAACTCTTAACTGCCTTGAGGGTTAAAGATGATAGGGCATTACAATCCATTTTAGCTTACGAAAAAAATTGTACCTCTAAGCTAACATCGGTATTCCCCCAGCTAGAGAATTTTCACTAGCAGTAACTCTCTAAATTTGACAACGTTGCAAGGGGTACCGTAGGGCGCATGTTGTGCACGCCGAGCATGGGAAATACATACCATTGCCACGTTGCCACGCATTGCCACGTTGAACGAGAGTGACAATTTTTGTCACTAGACGGGTGAAATAATTTATCTAAAAATCGAAAAGCTTCCTAATGGTTTCAAAAATTAATCCAAAAAGATTGAATATTCTTTTCCGGTTTACCCAAAAAGTTTCAGATATTTATCACCTTTTTTTAAGCCTATAGAATTTTTTTACCACTTTTTCCCATAAGAACCTATGTTAACTTCAAACTCGATTATCTCCTACAAAAGCTTTCTACAGTGCTTTTGAAACTTCTACTGAATTTTTTTTAGGGTAACCTTAATACAAAAAAAATATTCAGATTTTTATCACCTTTTTTGACGTAATGCCCTATCATCCTTAAGAATCCAGATTTTTTATTGTTGATTATCATTCATTTATTTCTGAGGAGGAGGAGGGGGTGGGGGGGGAAGAGGTTCAACTATCCTCCCAACTCTGAGCCGTCGTCAGCATTAAGAGCTCAGATTAGGCGGATTCTGGAAAGGGCCGAGGGGGGTGGGGGGGTTTCATGTGTTCTCTGAACTCTCAACAGTCTTCAGAGTTAAGCGATCAGTTGCGGCGGAATCGGGAAGGGGGGAGAGTGGAGATCCATGTCCTTTCTGAACACTTCGCAGTCTTCATAGTTAAGAGATTAGTTTAGGCGGGGTATGATAGGGGGATGGGAAGTCTCATGTGCTCTCTGAAATGTCCACATTTTTAAGAGTCAAGATTTCAATTTTGGGAGTTTGGGGGTGGGGAGGAAATCGGTTTTTTGTGTGGTCTGTGAACTTTCAAGATTCTTCACAGTTGAGACTGCAGTTTTGGGAGTTTTCTGGGGAAAGGAAGGGTAGGTAGGTTCTGTGGGCTCTCTGANTTCACAGTTGAGACTGCAGTTTTGGGAGTTTTCTGGGGAGAGGGAGGGTAGGTAGGTTCTGTGGGCTCTCTGAGTTCTCAACACATATATCGCGGTTAAGAGATCACTTTCGGGCGTTGTAAGTACTCTCTGAAGCAACATTACCAAGAGTTGAGAGTTCATTTTTTGCGGGTATATATTTCCCTGTTTGAACTCACAACATATTTGACGAATAAAAGTTGATAGTTAGAGTCATCGAATTTCTCCCTTCTCGACTGTTCCAATATTGTGTTTGAGTTTCCGTGTGAATTCGACCATTCTTCAGTGTAAAGTATTTGGACGGGTATTTGGACTTCAGTGTACGACACTCTATTAGTTATCGATATCTATTCTTTCATAAGTTATTAGGCATCAACATTTTAAGAGTTGAGAATTCATTTTCAAAGGCTACGAGGTGCCCTTTTCGAAATCAATATTTGTGGTGAATGAGAGTTAGGACGGACGGGGCGCTTTTCTTCTCTCCTCTCTACATGTCCAAATGCTAAGAGCTGAGTTTGGGGGGCTTTCGAGGCAGTCCCTTACTTTTTGAAAGTCATAAGTGTTGACAGATACTTCCTAAGAGTTTCATGGTGCCTTCTATCAACTGTCAACATTTGTGACGCAAGAGCGTTGAGATTTGGGGGCTATGGCTTTCTTTTTGATTAGGGGATCATTTTTTGAAGTTCATTTAATTGTCAATGCAATCTGACCCAGAACTGGAAGTGATCGCTATAGTCACGGGTTACCTGCTATATTGACTTAAATTAAATTATTACGGTTCAGGACATAAGTCATAAATTGTTAGCTGTTGAGTATTTTCGTATGCAGCCTTGTGTTAAATTTTCCCGCTGGATCCTCAATCCTATAACTGAACACTGAATCTCTACCATTACCAAGAATTAAGAAACTACCTGAACTGTTCTTCATAATGC
>NW_021680886.1:279086-279282 GCF_001412515.2 Diachasma alloeum | reverse complement strand
CTCAAATAGATATGGTAAAGCGAATAATGAGTACATGGGGAATGACTATCATCCCGAGGATCCCAAATCATACCTCATGTATTTTGATGTAAATAATTTAGATGGAGCTGCCATGAGTCATTATTTACCACAAACAGGTTTCACTTGGGTGGAGAATTGGAATTCACTTGATATTGAAAATATTCCCAATGATTCA
>NW_021680886.1:276845-278996 GCF_001412515.2 Diachasma alloeum | reverse complement strand
CCGCTTTGCCCTGAACACATTGTGCCCCCCAACGGAGAATCAAAGTTACCAAAACTTCTCACCACTCTGAATTCAAAGAAGAATTATGTTATCCACCATGAAAACCTCAAGCAATACTTGAATCTTGGTTTGAGGTTGACAAAAATTTATAGAGTGTTAAAATTCAATCAGAGTACCTGGTTAAAAAAATATATCGATCTCAACACAGAATACAGGAAAAATTCTCAGAATGAGTTTGAGAAAATTTTCTACAAACTCATGAATAATGCTGTTTGGAAAAACAATGGAGAATGTTCGGAAACAAATGGATGTCAGGCTGGTGACCAAATGGGAGGGTCGTTGGGGGGCTCAGGCCTGGATATCAGAACCGAATTTTCATAGCAGTATAATCTTTGATAAAGATTTAGTCATCATTCAAATGAACCGCACACGAGTCCAATTCAATAAACCGATTTACGTAGGTTTCAGTATTTTAGANAAATTCAATCAGAGTGCCTGGTTAAAAAAATATATCGATCTCAACACAGAATACAGGAAAAATTCTCAGAATGAGTTTGAGAAAATTTTCTACAAACTCATGAATAATGCTGTTTGGAAAAACAATGGAGAATGTTCGGAAACAAATGGATGTCAGGCTGGTGACCAAATGGGAGGGTCGTTGGGGGGCTCAGGCCTGGATATCAGAACCGAATTTTCATANTTACCAAAACTTCTCACCACTCTGAATTCAAAGAAGAATTATGTTATCCACCATGAAAACCTCAAGCAATACTTGAATCTTGGTTTGAGGTTGACAAAAATTCATAGAGTGTTAAAATTCAATCAGAGTGCCTGGTTAAAAAAATATATCGATCTCAACACAGAATACAGGAAAAATTCTCAGAATGAGTTTGAGAAAAATTTCTACAAACTCATGAATAATGCTGTGTTTGGAAAAACAATGGAGAATGTTCGGAAACAAATGGATGTCAGGCTGGTGACCAAATGGGAGGGTCGTTGGGGGGCTCAGGCCTGGATATCAGAACCGAATTTTCATAGCAGTATAATCTTTGATAAAGATTTAGTCATCATTCAAATGAACCGCACACGAGTCCAATTCAATAAACCGATTTACGTAGGTTTCAGTATTTTAGATATTTCCAAAACTTATATTTATGACTTTCATTATAATTATATAAAAAATACTTTTAAGGAAAACGCTAAATTATTGTATACAGACACTGACAGTCTCATCTACCATTTTTATACTAATAATATTTATGATTCTATAAGGAATGATTCACACAAATTTGATACGTCAGATTACCCTGAAAATAATGTATATAGCATCCCTCTTGTAAATAAGAAAAAATTAGGTGTTATGAAAGATGAAAATAATGGTAGGATTATGACGGAATTCGTCGGTTTAAGACCGAAAATGTACTCGTTAAAAGTGTTTGGAGAAGAGCGAGAAAAATCTCGAGCAAAAGGGGTAAAAAGATCAGCTCTCAGAACCATTACTTTTGACGACTACAAGTTATGTTTAGAAAATCATCGAAATGTGTCAAGACCTCAAAATTGTATCAGATCTATGCAGCACAATGTATATACAATAAATCAGATAAAATTAGCGTTAAGTTGGCATGATGATAACACGTTTATCATCATGCCAACTTAACGCTCATGCCAGGTACTCCTGACACCTTACCCTATGGGTTCAAGGGATAATGTAAAAGAGAAAAAAATAAAACATAATTCTTTAAAACAATGCATTTTTATTTAAACAAATCATACATCAGTTTCCCTCCACCTTATGATATTTATGGTAGATAGTGGCGTTGTCCACGGAATGAAGGCTAATAGGCCAAGACAAACCACTCCCAATCCTATTGACATTAAAGCAAATAGCATTCCATGAGACTTATGGTCCTGCGCGTGACCATCACATTCATGTAAAATTTCTTCAAGTTGTACATAATATTTGGGCAGATAATGGAAACATTTTCTTTTATATATTAACGTTGTCACATTAAGATTCCATGCAAAAATTTCTTCATCAGGTTCTTTCACATTTTTTTGAAATCCTAGCATTTTTATCGATGATGTTGATGCTTGACATCTCTCATTCAATTGAAGTATTCCTACTCCTGAGACATTTATGGCGTTAATCCA
>NW_021680886.1:273663-274429 GCF_001412515.2 Diachasma alloeum | reverse complement strand
ATTTTACTCCCTCCATCATTATTTATCTGAACAAAACAGTCGAAATTCTTCCTATATCTACCCTCATTAACATCACTATCTCTATCGATAACTAAAAACGAATAATTATTCTTCCAACATGTAGAGCATAATTGTTTAAATTTATCAAATGACATATCTGTATTCACATGATCATTATAAATATGCCTTAAATTCATTTCGTCCTGTTTGAATAGTACCAAGAAATTAACATTATCACGCACTAAATGCTTCGGGATACGAGCATGCGATTGACATAAATAAAACCTATCAACTTTTTTATGTCGTCCCATACAAAAATATGCCTTAATGTTGTTTTGTTTCTCGCAAGCCACATCATCAAAAATGAACAGAGAATTCTCATTCGCGTTATCCACCGCCACTACCTCTTCATTATCTGAGAATGGATAATAGTTCAAGTCATTCAGAGGTTCCAGTAAATTTTGTAAAAATTGATATTTTGGTTGATTGAGAGACTTTGAATATACATAAATATTCGAAAATCTCAAGCCATTAGGATGAATTATAAGACTCAGCAAAGCATTAGTTTTTCCACAATTTGATGGCCCACAGAAAACTGCACGGATACTATTTGGTAACAATGAACCATGACGTTTTGGTTGATTGATATCTTTCGCCGTCACTGAATCAAAGTTAATAACTGGTAAACTGCTGGGATGTGTACTGAACTCCATCTTTATGTCAACTGAAGAGAAAACCTATAAATTGAGGGTTTTATAGCAAAATC
>NW_021680886.1:197635-271085 GCF_001412515.2 Diachasma alloeum | reverse complement strand
ATCAGTCGCAATGGATATTCTCGTGGATGTGCAAGGTTTTCAAACGCTCTTCAATGAGTTTATTGTAAAAGAATTCGCATACGCAATATTGGCTCCGGGAGTCGAATGCCCAGCAGCGTGGTTTTTCCGCCCTCCTTATGCATTGNGATCCGGGAGTCAAATGCCCAGCAGCGTGGTTTTTTCGCCCTCCTTATGCGTTCTCCAGTTTACCGGCGAAGTATAGAGGTGTGAATGAGTGGCTTGAGCTTAATCATCATGGATTACCTTGGAACTATGGGAATAAACCCTATAATGACCTTGAAAGATTTGTTCGAGAGTGGGACAATATTGATAAAATTTATGTGAAAGGTGAAGATAAGAAAAAATGGCTGCAAAAAATGGTTGGACCGGCACCTCCGGTGGTTAATATCGAAGAATGTTACGATGATTGCCCGTCACTCTCTAAGTTCACGGAATTACCAGCCCCTGTGTGTCATTTCCATCGTTACACAGAGAACAAGGCATGTGCTGTAAAAAATGTGCAACTACTCAAAAACTGGATGATGATGAGAACAAAGACTGTACGATCGGTTGATCGATCCCTGGACATTTATTATGAATTAAAAAATTTAAGTTTAATGGATCGTGAGGATATTGCATATCTCCCGCATTCATTCATAAGCTCAATCGCCGCATCCGATGTTGAGCAGGCTTGGGACAAGTTGACTGATATGATGAGAAATGATTGGTACATCAAAAGATGCAGAAGATGTTCAGAGCATTATAAAACTACTGAAGGAGATACGTTTGATGGGCCGACTCCGATGATAAGGGATTGTGATGAATGTCATGAATTTTAACATTAAAAAGAACTGTTTGCTTAAAATAATATTTATGTATTTTCTTAGAAACTAATACATTGTAATTTTGAAAAATTTCATCAATAAAAAAAATAAAATTAAAATATTGTTTTTTCCTTTGTCCTCTAAAAAGCGTTCTACTCCTCCTTAGTTGGTTTTAAGAACTGGCCTAGAATGAAATCGTTGTATGGTCGACCCAAGAATTTCAGATTTATGACCTTTTGCACTTAACCCTTCTTATCTCTGATACAATCTCAAGAATGTTAAAAGCCTCCCTCCCCCCAATTGACGTGAAACAACGTGAAATCTGCGAATTAAAACCCTTACCTGCTGTTATGACTCATTCTTCTTATCTCAGGAATTTAAGGAATGTGACACTTTCTCTTTTCCAGGAATTGTAAAAAAAAATGATTTATGACCTTTTGCACTTAACCCTTCTTATCTTTGATACAATCTCAAGAATGTTAAAAGCCCCCCTCCCAATCGACGAAACGTGAAATCCGCGAACTAAAACCGCGAATCAAAACCGCGAATTAAAGCCGCGAATTACAAACGTGAATCAAAACCGCGAACTAAACCGCGAATTAAAGCGGCGAATTAAAACCGTGAATCAAAACCGCGAATCAAAACCGTGAACTAAACCGCGAATTAAAACCGCGAACTAAATCGCGAATTAAAACCGCGAATTGAAACGCGAATTAAAACGCGAATTAATATACTCCACCTCCCCACCATCCACTCATGGGGACTCTCCCATTACTCTTGACCCCCGAATCGACGAAAAGTGAAATCCGCGAATTACAACCGTGAATCGAAACCGCGAATTAAAACCGCGAATTAATTAATCCCATCCCACCACCCATTCGCGGGTCACCCCCAGACCCTTCCCAAATGGTTGGGCCAGAACCGGCCCTATACCTCTACTCGTCTTGTTTCCGGCCGATATTTTCGAGCATTTTCTATGGAGTTGTTCCGCCTCATACAACTTGGATCCCCTTCATTATTATACGGCGCCAGGGATGGCGTTTGATGCAATGTTAAAAATCACTGGATTTCAATTGAAATAATTCCAAGACCCTGAGATGTTACTTTTCATTGAGTAAGGCATTCGAGGAGGACTGTCGCAGTGTTCAAACCGGTATGGGAGGGCAAATAACCACTACATGGGAGCTGATGAGTATAACCCTGAAGAAGAAAAATCGTATTTGATGTATCTGGATGTAAACAAACAATGAATCATCATTTGCCGAATGGGAACTTCTGTTGGCTGAAAGATTGGTAATCCCTCAACATCCTGAGGATTCCAGATTACTCAGAGACTGGATACATCCTGGAGGTTTACCTGGAGTACCCACAGGAATTGCATGAATAGCATAAAGATTTACCATTGTGCCCAGAGTATATAATCCCCCCAAACGGTCAATCAAAGTTACCAAAATTATTGACGACGTTAAACTCAACAAAAAATTACGCCATTCATTATACGAATTTAAAACAATATTGTAGTTTGGGCTTGAAAATTACTAGAATTCATAGAATCTTGAAGTTCTCTCAGAGCTTATGGTTAAAAAAAAAATTTCATTTAAAGACCAATTACCGGAAAAATTCCCAGAATAACTTTGAAATTTTTTTTTATAAATTAATGAATAATGCTGTTTTTGGAAAAACAATGGAGAACGTTAGAAAACATCTGGATGTAAAATTAGTTTCAAATTGGGAGGAACGATGGGGTGCTGAGAGTTTGATATCGAAAACTAACTTCCCTAGCAGTATTATCTTTGATAAGGATTTGGTAATAATTCAAATGAGTCGTACAAAAATTAAATTTAATAAGCCAATATACGTAGGTTTCAGTATTCCAGACATTTCTAAAACATACATTTACGATTTTCACTATAATTATGTAAAAAATACTTTTAAGGATAGAGCAAAACTATTGTACACCGACACTGATATTCTTATTTATCATTTTAAAGTGGAGGATATTTATGAAATTATGAAAAGTGAAATCGATAAATTCGACACTTCAGATGATCCAATAAATAATGTATATAATATATCTCTCAAGAATGAGAAGAAATTAGGTTTCATGAAAGATGAGAATCATGGTAAAGTCATGACTGAGTTCGTGGGTTTTCGCTCGAAAATATACAGCTTTAAAATGTCCGGTGAAGATCGGGAAAAATCGCGGGCCAAAGGAGTGAAAAAATCAACGTTGAAGTATATCACATTTGACGATTATAAAGCCTGCTTGGACCAGCATAAAACTGTTCGGATGTTGCAAAATATGATCAGATGCATCAAACACGATGTGTTCACAATTAATCAAAGAAAACCAGATCTACGTTGGCATGATGATAACCGCATTCATCTGCCAAACACAACAGATACTTTGCCTTACGGATTTAAAAACAAGGATATTGTAAATAACTTATAAAAGAAAAAGGGTGAGAAAATGAAAAAAAAAATTTCGAAAAAAATATTTCTTTATTCAATAAAAATTCCTCATACAAGTGTCTCCTTAATCCACCCAACGATTACACTACTGGTTCCATCTTCTTTTGTTACTGGAAATAGTATATTACCACGGCAAATATACTACATTAGGGCGGCTGCGCCGCCCTCGTGCGTAACCGCTTGCTTCCCGCACTTGTTGCGTACACTATTTTATACCATAAGTGCGTGCGCGGCGAAAAGGGGTCGGGGGGGAGCAGAAGGGGGTCCAGGGGGCGAAGCCCCCCGGTAGGGTCCAGAGACGCAGTCCCTGGTGGGGCCGAGGGACGAAGCCCCNCTGGGGGGGGGGGGTTGGAGGGGGCTTCGCCCGCCCCCACTGAAAAACAAAAAAAATAAAAATCAAGATACAAAATAAACAAAAAGTTCAGACTTGCAAATTGTTTAAAATCAAATTTCTCAATTTAATTGGGTGAGGAAAATTTGAAAAATGAATAAATAAATGAAATTCGAAGAGATATATTCAACGACTAGATGAAAATTTATTTTCACATATAACATTTTCTACATGAAAAATACTTCAAACTTTGGTTACAAATATACTTTAAACTTTATACTTTTTATATTTTAAACTTTGGTTACAAATATAAAAAAAAAACATTTCAAAAATTGAACGAACAAAGCGGCCCATTATTGAAAAAAATGTTAAGAGTTGAGAAAAGAAGAAAACAGTATTTTCATTTGTGTATATTAATAGTTATATTCCTGCAATTATTGAAATGCAGTGTGGCGACATCATTGGCAGTTAATTTCCTCAATGCTTCAGATACGTTGATATTTTCTTTCTCTTCAATTGTTATTGGATTTCCTGGAGATTGAAGATTAATGCCTTTTGACAATGGTGCTTTTGGTTTGGTGAAAATTACAGTGTCTTTTTGTGGGGACAATGGAGTTTGTTTTTGAAAATGGTCAAACTTGGAGTTGTCATGAGGTTTGGAAAGCTCAGCATGTTTCGTACCCAGGATGGCGTACTGTGTGTTTCCTGGAGATCGAAGATTAATGCCTGTTGACAATGGTGCTTTTCGTTTGATGGAAATTGCAGTGTCTTTTTGTGGGGACAACGGCGTTTGTTTTTGAAAATGGTCAAACTTGGAGTTGTCATCAGGTTTGGGAAGATCAGCATGTTTCGTACCCAGGATGGCGTACTGTATGTTTCCTGGAGATTGAAGATTAACGCCTGTTGACAATGGTGCTTTTCGTTTGGTGGAAATTACAGTGTCTTTTTGTGGGGACAATGGAATTTGTTTTTGAAAATGGTCAAACTTGGAGTTGTCATCAGGTTTGGAAAGCTCGGCATGTTTCGCACCCAGGATGGCGCTTGTTATCGTAGCATTTGTCTTTTTTTTGTTGTATCGGGATTTACCCACATATTCTTGAGCAATTTTGTCGGAGTTCCAGCCTCCAAGCTCTTTTAATCCTAACACTGTGCCCCCTGCGTTTGCGTATATTGTAACAGCGGTCCTCCGAAGAGCATGGCCAGTATAGGCACTTGGATTTGGAAGGTGCAGGAATTCAGCAATTTTCATGGGGATGCTGCCGAGATTATTAATGCCCATGGGTGAATTAATACATTTACCATCCCGAAAAATTAAAAAAATTTCATTTAATTTGCAATCTGAAGGCCTTGTGGCAATATACTTTTTGACCACATGGTAGAATGGTTGGACGACCGAGAAAGATCTGTCCTTGCTATTTTTGACTTCTGTTTTTGGCCAAGAAATGATAGTAATTACCAAAATCTTGCAACCTATTCATTGTCATCTCATGTAGCTCATGACGTCGACATGCCCCGTTGATACCAAAAATTAGTGCCACCTGTAATTGAAAAATGAGAAAAACATAACATTTGCACCTTGACTTGATTGAATGTAGTTGTGAATTTGATTATTTTGTTTAATATCACTAACCTTGAGTGGTAAATACTGATCCACTGGGGCGAAAGTAATGAATTGACGACATTCTTCTTCTGTTAATTCCTTGGATTTTTTTTATACGTGTCTTTTTCCGTTTTGCTTTAGGAAATTTATTAACCGAGAGTACGTGTAAATGTTGATGTTATTGTAGGCTATAAGCGTAATTTTCAGCATTGAATAGGTTGCCCATAGAGTGGAAGGCGCATATTTCTTCTGAAGATTCCCGAAATAAGGCATGAGAACTGTTTCAGTCAGTTTTTTGATATTATTTTCTTTCATCCACTTCATGAAATTTTCATAGACAGTCTTGTATTCATCAACCGATTTTTCGGCGATCAAATTATTCCTCACTGCTTGTGCTGATTTCGAAATTTCTGGTGGAAGATTTTCTTGATTCCAGTTATTATTTTCATCATTTTCATCATCCAGACACAGCTTTTTATTTGGCGGAGAACCGACGGTTGCTTCGGTGAGGAATGTCGAATCTCCATCAAATAAATATCCCGAGAGATCAATCTCCTCGTCACTGTCGGGTATGATGTGGTTGTACATTTAATTTCACTGCTTTTATATTGAATAAATCAATAAATTTAACGACTGAATATTGACAGGGTTATGTGGATACCAACAAGTGAGGCAGTGGGAGATGTTATGAGTCGATGCGCGAGTCGATGCGCAATGGATGTGTGGAATCCAATGATGATATTACAACGACCATTTGCGCATCGATCTGCGCATCGACCCGTGCATTTGCGCATGCCCATAGGTTACGCACGGAATTATACAGATGTGTAGGTTTCTACACCACAGTGTGAAACCCGGCACTTTCTGTGCGTCAACACTCAACTGAAACCGGCCGGATTTCACGCACGTATGGTATAAAAATAATAGTGCAACAAGCCAAATAACGAATATGGGAATAGTGCTATTGCTAAAAAAATATAGCAACGGATGATTGCTCATGTTTTTTACACTCATATAAGAACTTATCTAGTTGTACATAATATTGTGGGAGAAATTCAACGTAATTTTGGACCATCTTTGTAACGTTGAGATTTCTAATAGTGATATATTTTGCTGATATATCCACAAATGGCTGATATCCAATCATCGTTGCATATAATGTATAAGCCTCACATCCTGTCTTGACTTGAAGAATANATACCTGTGCCTGAGATATTCATTGCATCTCTCCATTCGCCTCCACATGAAAAATTAACCTCCTCTTTCTCGGGCACTGAGTATAGCCACCCCTTTTCAGTTTGTTTCCAATGTGACGCAAAGGTAGAACTCAGTTTGATACTACAATTAGCAAGAGGTGAAAGTTGTCTGCTGGTAATAAACATTGCAGCCCCACAAATTAGTTGAGAAGTAGCATCATAGAATGGGTACCTTAGTTTACAAATATACTGATAATCATATGTGGTCAAGCATTCGGCAATGTCTTTAGAGTGTGCCAAGGTATAATGATATTGGCTAAGCAGCAGGTAGTCGCCCCGAGGTTGAATGTACGCTGACCCTTGGCGGTTGCCGAACACTTGAGCCGTAGGATATGGATACATTTTGTACAATTCCTATGTCTTTGAGTTTAACAGTAGGATTTTCAATATTACATCTAATTTCCCATCATCAAATCCAATCTTTACCTTCAATTTCTCTAGTAAATCATCAGACCGTGGTTGTTCAATCGAGAGAGGGAGAACCAATGACTGATCCTGTCTCATTGCAATGAAATTATTGACAGCACTTTCCAGTTTTGTATAAGTGAATAATTCAAAATGAATGACTTCTGCGTTTGCAGAATGTATGGGATCAATTATCGTTTCCAGAAAATACATGTACATATCCAGCTCGATTTCCAAACGTTTCACCCAATATCGGATGCTATTGAGCATTCGATGATGAACCAATGATGGGAATTTGCCCTCTTTTTGTGGCTCTTTAATTAATTTGGCGGCCTTTAAAAAATCTTCGACACAGGTTTCATTTTTATTTCTCAATTGATCCAGCTGATCATGTAGGTGATGTAATCCTATTTGAGCTATATGCCTGTAACAATCATTGATTGTCCGAAAAGAGTCCGAAAAGAGTTTCTGTAATAATTCCAACATATCCAGAAGGTAGACATTTACTCTCCTCAGACACCGATTGGTCCATGTGTTTTTCTTCTTGCTGAACCCACCGCAACGGATTTTCACCACAAAGTACTGTCACGCATGTAATAGCCTCTGCATAATATTTACATGCATGATTCATATATTCTAGTTCATCTCGTGTGACGACTGGCCTTTGAGGAATTATTGCCTTCTAGTCAATGTGTGTTGCTAGCTTCCACTCCGCTGTCCATTCATAATGCAACACATTGGACGTTGGAAAACCATATTTACAAAATCCTTAAAGTGACAGAATGATGCTATGAGTAGTTGAAGTGATAAAACTGTGGCCATTATATTGTCTTGTCCAAAGAATCCACTCCGCTTGTAAAATTACGATTAGCCTGATGGTTCATATTGGAATTCCCCCCATCAAGATTTTCTTCATCGATCCAACCATTAGAAGTATTTTTGAACTCCAAACTTTTGATAGATCGCCCATTACCAGTTTCCTCTCACAAGGTGACATTGAAATATTTTGACTATTATTGACGCCTCCTCACAAACACCGTCACGAATCGATTAATTTAGATAAACTCGGTCCCAAAACTCGGTCCCAAAAACTCGGCCCCAAAACTCGGCCCCAAAAACTGGGCCCCAAAAACTCGGTTACAAATCTCGGCCCCAAAAACTCGGCCCCAAAACTCGGCCCCAAAGGACGACTCTGAAACTGTTCTCCCGGTAACTCATTTTCATCTCGTCCACAAAATCCACAAAATCTTGGCTCCAAACCGTCGTCTCCAAGAATGTGACCTCAACCCCCACGCCTCAAAGAAAAAACTCAGCCCCAAATATCGATGTCGACTGGTCCATAAGATCAGTGTAACGTCAACAACTGCGTGAGTTGTATCGCAACAAAATGAACATGACTTTGAAATGTACACACAGCCAACGTAATGGTCTGCTGCTTATTCACCAAGGGCACTCCTTGTCCATATATCGCGAAAAAGAAGACAAAATCATATGGAGGTGCCGCAACAAATTTTGCTCCGCAAGGGTGCATACTGATTATAAGCTTCCCTCAGGGAAAATTCTCAAAGAGACACATCATAACGACAAACATAACAGCCAGGGGATGAGAGCGCGAAATGTTCAAAATAAAACACAAAAAATTGAAGAAAGGTATCATAATGATTTTTCACGTAGTTGGAAATTTGGCAATGAATTACTCCCATCTAATTCGTAACGACGAACGAGTTTTTGGGACCGAGTTTTTGGGGCCGAGTTTTGCGGCCGAGTTTTGGGACAGAGTTTTTCCTTGGAGGGGTGGGGGTTGAGGTCACACTCTTGGAGACGACCGTTTTTTTTTGTCTATATTCCGGCCCTTTCTGCCCTCTGATTGGCTAATCGGCCCTATCCAACCCTATGCATGCGGCTGTGGATTCTACACTGCACCGCATTCGCACTCTTATAGAACATAGGAGTAGCATGGGAAACCACAGAAAACCCATACCGGTACAGGCGGTCACTATATTAGCGACCTCCCGCTCGCCGGAGCCTCCGGTAGAAAAACTCGGTTCCACGGGGAATCGAACTCACAACCTTTCGCACACTAGGCTCGCACCTAACCGCTTCGGCCACCGACGTCGGTAAAGAGACGACGGTTTGGAGCCAAGATTTTGTGGATTTTGGACGATGGACGAGATGAAAATGAGTTACCGGGAGAACAGTTTCAGAGTCGTCGTTTGGAGCCGAGTTTTGGGGCCGAGTTTTTTCTTTGAGGGGCGGGGGTTGAGGTCACTCTTGGAGTCGACGGTTTGAAGCCAAGATTTTGTCGATTTTGTGGACGAGATGAAAATGAGTTACCGGGAGAACAGTTTCAGAGTCGTCCTCTGGGGTCGAGTTTTTGGGGCCGAGTATTTGGGGCCGAGTTTTTCGGGCCGAGTTTTGGGGCCAAGTATTGGAACCGAGTTTTGGGACCAAGTTTTGGGACCGAGTTTATCAAAATTAATCGATTCGTGACGGTGTATGGGAGGAGGCGTCAATAATAGTCAAAATATTTCAATGTCACCTTGTGAGAGGAAACTGGTAATGGGCGATGTGTCAAAAGTTTGGAGTTCAAAAACACTTCTAATGGTTGGATCGATGAAGAAAATCTTGATGGGGGGATTTCCAATGTGATCCATCAGGCTAATCGTAATTTTACCAACGGAATGGATTCTTTGGACAAGACAATATAATGGCCACAGTTTTATCACTTCAACTACCCATAGCATCATTCTGTCACTCTATGGATTTTGTAAATATGGTTTTCCAACGTCCAATGGGTTGCATTATGAATGGACAGCTGAGTGGAAGCTAGCAACACACATTGACTAGAAGGCAATAATTCCTCAAAGGCCAGTCGTCAAACGAGATGAACTAGAATATATGAATCATGCATGTAAATATTATACAGAGGCTATTACATGCGTGACAGTACTTTGTGGTGAAAATCGGTTGCGGAGGGTTCAGAAAGAAGAAAAATACATGGACCAATCAGTGTCTGAGGAAAGTAAATGTCTACCTTCTGGATATGTTGGAATTATCACTGAAACTCTTTTCGGATCATTGAATAAAATCCAACTCAACTCTGAGGAAATATTGAATCCAACGATCAATGAATGTCACAGGCATATAGCTCAAATAAGATTACATCACCTACATGATCAGCTGGATCAATTGAGAAATAAAAATGAAACCGGTGCAGAAGATTTTTTAAAGGCCGTCAAATTAATTAAAGAGCCACAAAAAGAGGGCAAATTCCCATCATTGATTCATCATCGAATGCTCAATAGCATCCGATATTGGGTGAAACGTTTGGAAATCGAGCTGGATATGTACATGTATTTTCTGGAAACGATAATTTATCCAATACATTCTGCGAACGCAGAAGTCATTAATTTTGAATTATTCACTTATACAAAACTGGAAAGTGCTGTCAATAATTTAATTGCAATGAGACAGGATCAGTCATTGGTTCTCCCTCTCTCGATTGAACAACCACGGTCTGATGATTTACTAGAGAAATTGAAGGTAAAGATTGGATTTGATGATGGGAAATTAGATGTAATATTGAAAATCCTACTGTTAAACTCAAAGACGTACGAATTGTACAAAATGTATCCATATCCTACGGCTCAAGTGTTCGGCAACCGCCAAGGGTCAGCGTACATTCAACCTCGGGGCGACTACCTGCTGCTTAGCCAATATCATTATACCTTGGCACACTCTGAAGGCATTGCCGAATGCTTGACCACAGATGATTATCAGTATATTTGTAAACTAAAGTACCCATTCTATGATGCTACTTCTCAACCAATTTGTGGGGCTGCAATGTTTATTACCAGCAGACAACTTTCACCTCTTCCTAATTGTAGTATCAAACTGAGTTCTACCTTTGCATCACATTGGAAACAAACTGAAAAGGGGTGGCTATACACAGTGCCCGAGAAAGAGCAGGTTAATTTTTCATGTGGAGGCGAATGGAGAGATGCAATGAATATCTCAGGCACAGGTATTCTTCAAGTCAAGACAGGATGTGAGGCTTATTCATCATATGCAACGATGATTGGCTATCAGCCATTTGTAGATATATCAGCAAAATATATCACTATTAGAAATCTGAATGTTACAAAGATGGTGCAAAAATACGTTGAATTTTTCCCACAATATTATGTACAACTAGATAAGTTCTTATATGAGTGTAAAAAAGATGAGCAATCATCCTATATTTTTTTAGCAACAGCACTATTCGCATATTCGTTATTTGGCTTGTTGCACTATTAATTTTCCAGTAACAATAGAAGATGGAACCAGTAGTGTAATTGTTGGGTGGATTAAGGAGACACATGTATGAGGAATTTTTATTGAATAAAGAAAGATTTTTTTCGAAAAATTTTTATTTTTATTTTCTCACCCTTTTTCTTTTATACGTTATTTACAATATCATTGTATTTAAATCCGTAAGGCAAAGTATCCGTTGTGTTTGGCACATGAATACGCTTATCATCATGCCAACTTAGAGCTAGTTTTGTTTGATTAATTGTGAACACATCGTTTTTGATGGATCTGATCATATTTTGCGACACCCGAACATTTTTATGCTGGTCCAAGCAGGCTTTATAGTCGTCAAATGTTATACACTTCAACGTTGATTTTTTCACTCCTTTGACCCGCGATTTTTCCCGATCTTTACCGGACGTTTTAAAGCTGTATATTTTCGAGCGAAAACCCACGAACTCAGTCATGACTTTACCATGATTCTCATCTTTCATTAAACCTAATTTTTTCTTATTCTTTAGAGATATATTATATACATTATTTATTGGATCATCTGAAGTGTCGAATTTATCCATATCACTTTTCATAATTTCATAAATATCCTCCACTTTAAAATGATGAATAAGAATATCAGTGTCTGTGTACAATAGTTTTGCTCTATCCTTAAAAGTATTTTTTACATAATTATAGTGAAAATCATAAATGTATGTTTTAAAAATGTCTGGAATACTGAAACCTACGTATATTGGCTTATTAAATTTAATTTTTGTACGACTCATTTGAATTATTACCAAATCCTTATCAAAGATAATAGTGCTATGAAAGTTAGTTTTCGATATCCAACTCTCAGCACCCCATCGTTCCTCCCAATTTGAAACTAGTTTTACATCCAGATGTTTTCTAAAGTTCTCCATTGTTTTTCCAAAAACAACATTATTCATTAATTTATAAAAAAAAATTTCAAAGTTATTCTGGCAATTTTTCCGGTAATTGGTCTTTAAATCAAATTTTTTTTTCNTGATGGAAATGGTGAACATTGAATTGGAGTTTCACAAGTGTTGCACGCTAACAGCAGAACTCGAGGTGGCNTCTCAGCACCCCATCGTTCCTCCCAATTTGAAACTAGTTTTACATCCAGATGTTTTCTAAAGTTCTCCATTGTTTTTCCAAAAACAACATTATTCATTAATTTATAAAAAAAAATTTCAAAGTTATTCTGGCAATTTTTCCGGTAATTGGTCTTTAAATCAAATTTTTTTTTCAACCATAAGCTCTGAGAGAACTTCAAGATTCTATGAATTCTAGTAATTTTCAAGCCCAAACTACAATATTGTTTTAAATTCGTATAATGAATGACGTAATTTTTTTTTGAGTTTGACGTCGTCAATAATTTTGGTAACTTTGATTGACCATTNCGAAGTGGGACACGGGGCAATACGTGTCGTCGAATGTAGGAATTCCAGAAAACGAAGGCCCGATGAGGCAGGCGGGAATTGAGGGCAACGCCTGGGCGGCGGTCGATCTTCCAGATCTTCCAAGGGGNATGCTCTGGGCACAATGGTAAATCTTTATGCTCTTCATGCAATTCCTGTGTGTTATGGCCCAGAATGATGTTGTAACTTAAGTAATAATGTATTTAATAAAAGTGAAGACGTTGAATACAACTTGCTTCACTCATTATTTTACTGAATGCTGTGCTTTACATGCTGTGTCATGCGCAACACTGCTGACCAGTGTCATAAGNATTTCACTGTAATATTCTCATAATTATCCCTTCTGAATAATTATGAATTAGTTAAATAAAGTAATACCTTTTTCTCTATAAACTCTCTCCCGGATTCTACTATCGTCCCACTGTAGAGAGAATTATCTCCATACAAACAGAACCCAGGGAGATATCCCTAACATATCTGGTGGCAGTGGTGTCTTCGAAGGCAGGGCCTGATCAACTCTTGCCAACGACTACAGTAGGGTACGAGAATAATTCGGGGAATATTGGAGAATTATAGGTACACTATCATCCTTCGACAATCATTTTTTTTTCCAGGGAGCGAGAGACTATCCTAGGAGAGACTAGCAGACGAGGATCTTCAACGTACGGAGAGACGTTCTGGATTCAGGAAGCTCAATTCCTAGGTTAGATNGAAATTACGAACGGCAATGTAATTCGTTCGAATTCTCCACATTTCATCAAGAGTCAAAATCAGGAACAGTGCAAATATTGCAGACGTGTGGGTCACAATGCATATGGTTGCCGTCAAGTGAAGAGACGACTCGGAATTTATGANAATTTAACTGTAAAATCCTCATATTTATTCCATCTGGATAATTATGAGTTAGCCTAATTGAATAAACCTCTCCCTCTATTAATTACTCCGCCGGATTCTATTACCGTCCCACTGTAGGGAGATTTATCTCCATACAAAACAGAACCCAGGGAGATATCCCTAACATATCTGGTGGCAGTGGTGTCTTCGAAGGCAGGGCCTGATCAACTCTTGCCAACGACTACAGTAGGGTACGAGAATAATTCGGGGAATATTGGAGAATTATAGGTACACTATCATCCTTCGACAATCATTTTTTTTTCCAGGGAGCGAGAGACTATCCTAGGAGAGACTAGCAGACGAGGATCTTCAACGTACGGAGAGACGTTCTGGATTCAGGAAGCTCAATTCCTAGGTTAGATTGGCAGAAGGGGATTCCAATCGTACGGAGGGACGTTTTGGATCCAGAAACCTATTCAACTGAATAGTACAAGGTCTGACTTTGTCCTCAGCTTTAAAAAGTCAGACTTGGTTCTCTTCAAAATGGGAAGGAGAATCTGAAGCAGCTGAAGTATTCAATAAATTCACTGATTATTCAGCTTCATTGTGGATTATTTCTGTGACTTACTATGGAAAGAATGATGTCTTTGCGAATTCAAGGAGAATTTATCGCTGCCAGGAATTTTTGTCATCAGAGTGGANATTCACGTTGCAGAAATGTCAATAGGGTTATGACATACCAGATTGAAAGTAATTCAAGCAGCATCCTGAGACATTCAGATTGTACGCAGAGGGTGAAACGAGTAATAAGACCACCCAGGCTGGAGAATCATAGAAATCACATTGTTCTGAAAGCATCAATGCTCAGGAATCGCACGGCTTTCTTGATAGACTCGGGTGCGGCTGTTTCTTTAATTAAAAAGGGGAAATTACGTNTCTATAAACTCTCTCCCGGATTCTACTATCGTCCCACTGTAGAGAGAATTATCTCCATACAAACAGAACCCAGGGAGATATCCCTAACATATCTGGTGGCAGTGGTGTCTTCGAAGGCAGGGCCTGATCAACTCTTGCCAACGACTACAGTAGGGTACGAGAATAATTCGGGGAATATTGGAGAATTATAGGTACACTATCATCCTTCGACAATCATTTTTTTTTCCNTGCGAGGAATTGCTGACCAAGAGATTCCGACACTTGGGAAAGTAATCATAAATTTCCGCTTTAAGCAGGAGGAATTGGGACATATTTTCTACGTAGTTCCCGATAACTTTCCGTGCTCAGAAGGTATTTTGGGTCAAGATTTCCTGGAATCAAAGGACCTGAATGTGAGAATCATTCCAGGGAGGGCTATTTCAATAAATGGCTCCATACTGAGGTTTTTTGGATTGAAGGCCATTAACAATAAGCGGAATTGGTCTGAACCAAGGGTCAGCAATGCAGTGATTCAGATTAGTCAACTAGCACACACTCCAGAAGCGGAGGGGGAAAACTTAAGATAAGCAAATGCTTCCGATACTGAGACTATTACAATTTGCAATCACCCTGGTTACGTGGGGGAAAAAATTGCACATTTCCATGAAGAGTCATCTGTTGAGGTGGATGAGCAGGCAGACGTTCTTCGAATGAGTCAACGCGGTTCCACGTTCCGAGAAGTCCCATCAGAAAAACGGATTTTTCTTCCTCGGAGGGGAGGAGAGATGCTGAAAAGGGAATGTTCGAGGGTGGAGAAAAACCGTATTTCCAATGGATTATCAGGCTTAGGACAGCATTGTCAGATGCTGACGAGACACATGAGTTTTCTCGGCAAAAATAGCGGTCATTCTGATAACGCAGGAATGGTGGCGTCTGAGCATCTGGTGCATCTGCCGTTCAGTAAGAAATTGGAGAAATTGGCTAAACGTTCGGGGATAGTCTTGTTGTTTGTTGTCAGGAGAGACCCAAGAAGAGTGGAGTTACGGAAGCTGAAGAGGAATGAGGGGATCATCGGAGGCTCATTCTCATTACCAAATCCTTCCGGAATAATGACTCCATTCGAGAGGAAACGAGATCACTCAAGGGAAAAACCTGATTCATGGATTTTCCGGAACTCATCGGAAGAAGAGGCTGAGTGTGAATTTACTTTCACGCTGGATAAAATCTTTGGGACTCTTCAAAAAAAGAAATTCTATTATTCTTCCGGGAATTCCCCGGGGTTGTGGGAATTTCAGAGGAACGTAATAATGCGTATCATCATCTGGGCCACTTGGGCAATAGATAAGAATACCCCTGAACGATTGGAGGAATATTTGTCCCGAACAGACCAACAAAGTGCAGGTCCTGGGAGTCTTCGTTTGAACGAGAAAGATTCTCAGGCAGGCATAGGATGTATGGATTCTGAGAATCTTCGTTTGAACGAGAAAGATTCTCAGAGGGGTGGAAAACATTGCCTCTCCAATGTCTGTAGTATGGGCACATTATTCAAGATTGAGTTCAAGCAGCCAACACGAAACTGTCCAGTCAATAATGTTTCGATTGTGACTGTAATTTCTCACAAGAGGAAACTCTTTACTCTTCATCTCCGAACGAAGCTGTCCAACAAATTCCGGAAGACTTCCCTTAAGCCTAAATGGTTCACGGGGAAAATTCAAAGGAATTATGACGTCAACACGATGCCGATGGAGGTGACCCTTCGACTGAGGAAATTAAGGGAACGTCATCGCACGATGAGTGGCTACATAATGATCTCTCATGAATCTTTGAAAGGGGCACAAGGGCCTAAAATCAAAAGGGCAAGTGCAATAAAGAATCTGAGAGTATTGGGGCAGCATGAGGACGAGTTGGTTTCCATGAGGAATATCACAGGTGTAATAAGTTTGCAAACAAAAAGTCGCAACGAAATCAGACTGCAGATTCAGCACAATGTGGAAATCGTCGCAGGTGTACGTTTGAAGACCGAGACTCGAGCGGAGGTCATTCCACTGACTGACGTCATATTCTTGACCATGGTCAACATATCAATTCCCAGTACAAATGTCGAGTCATCCTCATCACAGCGCAAACAGAGCCTTTTTAAAGACGTTGAGAATTGTAATTTCCTGACGAATAATTCATGCGCATTACTCCGAGTTGATACTGAGAATCTTTCATCCAAAATTATGGATATTCGGAGGTCATCAGTGACGTGGGAAAGTCTTCTCAAGGGAAATTATGCTGCGCATCCCAGACACAAACAGAAGGCTCGTATGAGCAACAAGTTGTTATCGGATTTCCGGGATGAAATTCTCGAAACTTGGGGAAATTACCTAAACGATAGTCCGTCGTCTACATATCAACCAGCAACAACCGATTACCGGAAGAAGATGGGAAATTATTCAGGTCCAAGGGTAATGGAGAATTCAATGTCAGTGATCTTCACAAAAGCAGTCATGAGATTTTTAAGGTTGAAGAACCCCCAAACTCCTGTCAATTTACACCAAAAACGAAGGAATATTATCGTTTGGTATCGGAAGACAATGAAACCTAAGGAGGTAATTTGTGGCACTGATACTGTGGTGGAAATAATTGGAATAAAATCTCAAGTGAAGAAATGGTTTGATGCGACCATCGAATTACACCATCAGCGACCAAACTTCGGGCGACGCACTGCGCCAAGGACGCTGACGCATGTATTCCTCGACGCTCGAGTTGACGGAGAGCGTCGGAAAAAGAGTACAATGGGGAAATCGACGAGTAAAATATTCAACTATGACAACTCGTTCGAATCAAAGTTGCTGACGATTAAATTCTTCGGTGACGATGGACGGAGAAGCCGGAAGAAGATAATCAACGAAATGAACGTAAATGAAGATCTGAGTAAACCCAATGTAACGATCCCGAAATCCTTCAAGAGAATAGAACTTTGGTCTATAAATCATCATTTGATTTCATCGCAGAATTATCATGGGGTCAATCGGAGGACACGAAGTCTGATCCGAGAAGATTCAAGACGACAATTCGCGGCTCTATCTACGGAAAAAGGGAGTCGTGGAGTTGATCATCTTCTCTGTTCGAACAGGGACCATTGGAATTCGATTCGACCTGACCCAAAGGATACTTCAGAGGGAATATATCTAATAGGAATTCTCGTATGGCAGGGGAGACATACTATATCACCTGAAGGTCACGGGTTGAGGACGCTGGGGTGGCAATATGGAACTCTATTGGACATGAATAGATTGGTTTCGGTGCCACACAAGAATCAATCGAGTAAACAAATGGTCATAGAGGCCGTTGTGGTAACCCAGAGTACAATAATCAACAATTGGCAGCTGGGAAAGAGCAAGGGATCCGAGCGGAGCAAGGGGACGCTGGAACGGCAGGGCGAACCTGATGGAGCTGCCGGCACGAATCATCTGATAGATAGTCGTATTACAGCAATGCATTGCCAATAAAAATCAGTTGGTTGAACAAGAAGGTGCCAAGTATCACTACGGAAACTGTGATGCTAATTGTGAGGTCAACAAACCCTCAAAAACCCTCACAATTCAACGGAGAACGGGGTGAAATCGTCGACTGGTATCAGGCGACAATAAAGAGCAAGGAGGTAGCTAGTAGCACCTCAACAATTGAAATATTTTTTCAAATAATAAGTCGAAGAGACAGACTATACGAGACGGGCCTCAGATTATACTCACAGTCGAGTGCCAAACTGCCAGCCGATGCCGGACGTTGTGCCGAATCAAGGACGCTGACGTGTGCATTCTTCGCCGTTCACGTTGACGGATCCTATGCTGGAAACGAATGGGGCGAGGAAGAATCAACGATTAAAATAATATGAATTAAAACATCGGAATTTCGAGACGACCAACTGCAAAGTTATGGACTCCTGTTCCAAGAAGCACACTCACGAACCCTGAAATACCCTTATAATAAGGACAAGAGGATGGTCAGAGTAACAGAACTTGATCGATCAAGAGGGAGACTCTATTTATTTTCGGTTATGAAAATACATATAGAAGTTAACATTGATCAAGGTAATTTACTAGTAATTATCAACGATAAAATAACCGGGAGCGTCCCAGACGAGCCGTTTGCAAAGGAAACATCTCTGGTCCAAAGGCTCCAGCGGCACATGACAAGGTCTACGGGAGGGGCTCATCAAAAGCAACTGCAGGAGCTCCATCCACATGGGGAAAATGTATTCCGGGATCTCGTTCCCATACTCCCAGTGATTGTAGGTCTAGGAGAAACAATCAAACAGGATGAATGGACATCGCCGGAAGTGAGAACTGAATTGAAAAATGCTACGAAAAGGGAACTTACTGAAAACATCGAGCTGCAGTTCATGGAGAGGCAATCATCTCTGAAGCAGCGTGGACAACAGTGTATGACCACCATAGGAGATAGAGATCCAGAAAACCTAGGCGAAAATCTTGATCCTGACGGTAACACACGGATTAGTTGTCATCCATGGAGAACTTCGGATGTTGAGGAGATTGAGGAAGATGCTTTCAACCGTCGCAATCGCCTGCGCAGATACTTTTTCGGTGCAGACTCGTGCGACTTGAGAAGTTTTGACCGCCTACGAGTACACCGAGAGAGATCTCCACAAAGAGAACACTTTCTCATTACACTGGGCATCGTCACTGAAATTATTTTTTCCGAAACTACCGTTTCCGGCGGAGTCAAAATTTCGAATGACGAAAAGCAGTGGCGAAGAAAACTGTCGGATATCATAAAGCTCCATCAGCAGTATCAAAGTACGAGTGAACATGATCCACAGAAATATTCAATAAAACTGCGTAAAAACCAACGCATGAAGAACGGAGAAAATCCAGAACTATTCTATCGAAGTATTATGATTTTCCTTCAAAAAAAGGGAGGGAAGGTGTGACATTTCGAGAGAGTCAGAAGAGAAACTCAAAACTCTGGTCTTAAGTTTAATACTTAAGATGGTGTGTGTACAGAAATTCATGGAATTCTGTGAGAAAGCAGTGAACGAATATTCAGTCATTCATTCGGCTGACTAAACGTTCAACCAGCAGTAACAAGTGTGGCGAAGGAATCGTGCGTGCGCTCCAGCCATCTTCAGGTATATGAAGCAGAATAATATTCATCAAACACAATTGGAAGTAGAATTTGTTAGAAAGATGCAACTATATATCGAGGAATATAATTTTTGTAATAATATCGAGCTGTTGAGGATGATAAAATCGGAAATTCTAATCGTAAATCAATTCATTTCCGAGTTCAAGAATTTTCCTTTCGATTTTTCTAGAGAATTGAGCTCTCGAACGATCAAAAGTATATTTCAGGAATCTTACACAATTCAATTGAATCGAAGAATTTCAATTTTTAGAAGAGGTCAAGAAACTAAAATTTGTATGGAACTGACATCCAGAGTAGACAGCGTAATCTTTCTGAGAAAAGATAAATTTTTAGGAGTTGAAGTTCAAAAAGTAGTTACACTAAAATACGTACGGACTGTGTTAATATGATGAAAATAAAAGGTTGCATTTAATTAGCATGTTCCTCTTCCGACAGAGAATTATTTCTCAACAAAATGTGAAATTGTTGTTCAAAGGGAAAATTTCTAATGATGAGAATTTTCTAATTTAATTGTAATGTCTGAACAAAATGTAAGATTGTTGTTGGAGGAAAAAATTCCTAAGGATAAGAATTTTCTTCCTTAGAGGGGAGGAATGTTATGCCCCAGAATGATGGTGTAATCTTAAGTAATAATGTATTTACTAAAAGTGAAGAAGTTGAATACAACATGCTTCACTCATTATTTTACTGAATCAGCATGTCATGCGTAACACTGCTGACCAGTGTCATAACATGACATGCTTAATTGATATATAAGGTGAACTCGCCGATATCCGGGAGTTCAGTCGTCATCGTGAGTTAAACTCAATACTAAACTTGTAATTCAACTGTAAAATGCTCATATTTATTCCATCTGGATAATTATGAGTTAGCCTAATTGAATAAACCTCTTTCTCTATTAATTACTCGGCCGGATTCTATCACCTTCCCACTGTAGGGAGATTTATCTCCATACAAAACAGAACCCAGGGAGATATCCCTAACATGTGGGTACTCCAGGTCAACCTCCAGGATGTATCCAGTCTCTGAGTCATCTGGAATCCTCAGGACGTTGAGGGATGACCAATCTTCCAGCGAACAGAAGTTCCCATTCGGCAAATGATGATTCATTGTTTGTTTACATCCAGATACATCAAATACGATTTTTCTTCTTTAAGGTTATACTCATCAGCTCCCATGTAGTGGTTATTTGCCCTTCCATATCGGTTTAAACACTGCGACAGTCCTTTTCGAATGCCTTACTCAATGAAAAGGAACAACTCAGGGTCTTGGAATTATTCCAATTGAACTCCAGTGATTTTTAACATTGCATCAAACGCCAGCCCTGGCGCCGTATAATAATGAAGGGGATCCAAGTTGTATGAGGCGAAACAACTCCATCGAAAATGCTCGAAAATATCGGCCGGCAACAAGACGTTAGTTTTCAGATATAAATCCGCGTATTCACCAAGTGTTTTGATGTCGAAATTTTTCCATGCATCACATGCATGATTGTAATCTTTATCTGATATATTCTCATCATTCAATCAAGAATAAAAGTCTTCTTTCCGATGTAATTGGCGTTAACTTACNTTACTGAATCAGCATGTCATGCGTAACACTGCTGACCAGTGTCATAACATGACATGCTTAATTGATATATAAGGTGAACTCGCCGATATCCGGGAGTTCAGTCGTCATCGTGAGTTAAACTCAATACTAAACTTGTAATTCAACTGTAAAATGCTCATATTTATTCCATCTGGATAATTATGAGTTAGCCTAATTGAATAAACCTCTTTCTCTATTAATTACTCGGCCGGATTCTATCACCTTCCCACTGTAGGGAGATTTATCTCCATACAAAACAGAACCCAGGGAGATATCCCTAACATGTGGGTACTCCAGGTCAACCTCCAGGATGTATCCAGTCTCTGAGTCATCTGGAATCCTCAGGACGTTGAGGGATGACCAATCTTCCAGCGAACAGAAGTTCCCATTCGGCAAATGATGATTCATTGTTTGTTTACATCCAGATACATCAAATACGATTTTTCTTCTTTAAGGTTATACTCATCAGCTCCCATGTAGTGGTTATTTGCCCTTCCATATCGGTTTAAACACTGCGACAGTCCTTTTCGAATGCCTTACTCAATGAAAAGGAACAACTCAGGGTCTTGGAATTATTCCAATTGAACTCCAGTGATTTTTAACATTGCATCAAACGCCAGCCCTGGCGCCGTATAATAATGAAGGGGATCCAAGTTGTATGAGGCGAAACAACTCCATCGAAAATGCTCGAAAATATCGGCCGGCAACAAGACGTTAGTTTTCAGATATAAATCCGCGTATTCACCAAGTGTTTTGATGTCGAAATTTTTCCATGCATCACATGCATGATTGTAATCTTTATCTGATATATTCTCATCATTCAATCAAGAATAAAAGTCTTCTTTCCGATGTAATTGGCGTTAACTTACTTTCCCCCATGAATCTAAGTATTCGTATGGGAAAACTCCTTTGTGTGTAACGAGTTCGAATTTTGTCGTTTTTGGGGGGAATGACTGGCTGTGATTCTCTTTTTTTCATCGTCTAAATATGACGAAAGTTTATCACTACTGCTTGCCATAAAACGGAATGAGTCAATGAATCTCAAGTGGACTCTTGTCGATTTGACCAATTTCGTGAAGGAAACGTATTTCTCTTTAGTAATTGGGAGTAATGTCACTGCGCCGTGGAATTGTTTCGCAAGAGATTTAATAAAACAATGTGAGTCATAACCTCACAAATTGTGAAAAACTACTGGGATTACACATGATTCCGTGTAATTCAGATTACAGCCGAGATGAGGAACACCACGATATTTGCCTGTGAAGTGGCAATGATCACGATGCTTCACTGCTTTTTCGGTGAATGCTCTGCCACAAACATAACAATTTTTAGCTGCATTAAATGCTCGCTCCATTTCAAAAGTCAAGTTCATCGGTTCATTTCGCTGTAATTCAGAATCGACTTTTATCGCTAAAAGACATAACTGCTCAATGAACCAGTGTATGCAGTCTTTCCCACGATAAATAAAAAGTTCCCATTTTGAATCATCATAACTACATTTCATATAAAATGCAACACTGAACAGCACATGATTTTGGTGTATTTTAGTGTTTTGATCATTGTCATTGTGCACTTTTTTCAATAGACACTCAGTATCAGCATACACAACATAGGGAACAGTCAATTGATTTTTGAAATTTTAAAATTTCCAAATTTTTTTCAGCACTATGGGGAAAAATCATTCGACACTAGATGATTGATACACAATCGAGCCTATGATTAGTGTAGGCCTCTTTCTTGAAAAAGTGACAGAAACACCTGTCACATATAAGTGTTTTATGTTCAACTTTTCAAATTTGTGTACCAATGAAACGAGATAAATTCGAGATCCATGTATAGTGATGAATTCTTTCTTGTTCACCATCGAGGATGTCTTCTCTTTCAATCATGAGAAGGAGAATTGTTTTTCCTTCCTCATGCAGTGCGGTTGGAGGATTTCTGCTCAAGTAAAGTGGCACAATCAATTTTTTTTGCTGATCCTTCACCACTATCAATTCCATATACATTAATCGACAATTCATTCATTTTCTCAAACTTTGGAATGTCTTTTAATGCCATGGGGTAATTGAAGTTACCAAAGCTTTTCATGACAGTGCTGAAAGAGGGATATGAGTTTGTTCGTTGCTTATCTCGAACGTTACAGCGAGCGGCCATAATGGACCATAAAAAGCAGTAGGCATCGTCTTTATTTTGAACGTTCACAACAGGATGTTTCTTTTTAATCCATTCAGCTAGTTCAACGAAGCTGGATCCTCCGCGTAATGGATTATATTTATTTATGTTCACTTCTCAATTAATTACGTCAACTAATCTCCAGCCAGAGTCTCTTTCCTGGAACTCATCCGCTTTCACTAGAAGTTTTTCTCTTATGTGTTCTTCAAACCACTGCCTAATATCAGTTGAATCAAGAATTATTTCATTTTTTGTATTCAAATATTTCTCTTCTTCAATAATATGTTCATCTTGATTAATAGCATATTTACATGCTAATACTACATTCACTTTCAAACTTCCTNATCTAAAAATTTGGGTACGTCTGGATTTTTCACGTTAATGATTACACCGGTTCTCATACGACCCTCAAAAACACTTTGTAAGTCCTCCCATCGGATTCTATCAGTTAAATTACCCCTTAAGTCTCCTCCTATCACTTCCAAGTTTCTGAACCTTGCATAGAACGCTTTCAGTCGTCCTAACATGTGAGTTAAACGTCTTTTCTCACTATGACTCGCACTCCTCATCAATAATGCATTAATTTCATTCGAATGTCCTCTGATGTGATTAAGCCATTGTTGAATTTCCCTGGGTCTCCTATTCGTTTTCACTATTTCATACGCATCCTCCACCACCTCAATCATCTGTTACACGCACTAGGATCCATGTTGTTCATGATAAAGACACTAAAGAGCTAGTGGAAAATCAAGGTGAAATTTATTTATATAGATACATATGTGAGTGTGCCTACGCTTGTACACTCTGTAAAATCTTACGTGATTGGTTGAAAAAAAATCATGTTACTCATGGAAAATTATTAACAAAATAGCAACATTTTTTGTTCGTGGAAAAAAAAATAGCTGAAAAATGTCCTGGATAACATTTAATCTTTTCGGTGCCATAGGACATCAAAGGGTCCGAAAACTCTACTCCAGTTTGTCAAACGTTATCATGTTCTTAGGGTTGTGAGTATAACATGCGTTCCCAGGTAAACCGAAAAATTCTATGTAAACAAAAGATTGCGTTCGGACATCTTCCAATGCATTTCCATTCTTATCAGTTTGCAGCAGATGGAGTTTTCTCGGAAACTCCTCCTACTACAACGTGTGCAATTTGTCGAGGACTATGCCAAATTGGTGGGGGTACCTCAGTTTTTGGATGACAGATCTTCTGCCTTTGCATATATACATACTCCCTCCCCTTCTGAGCCCTTCTTTTTAAAATAAACATTTATATATTGAGATCGTTATCAACAATAATTTCACACAAAGGGGGGCGGCAAACGAGAAAGTACCGGAAAACTCAAGTTCAAACATGTCTGGAAAATGTCAAGTGGAGCCAGGTGTCAATGTTTGAAGAAGAAGAGGAGCCCCTTCTATGATTTCTACAGCAGCGAATTAGTTAACCCTTTCACCCCTCGCGGCAGTGTACTGAGAAGTTCGGGTATACTAATTGATTAATTAATGAATCGATCCTCAAATTTAGCCGTGATCTGCGGAATTAATCTGCGAATCAAACTGCGACCTGCGAATTAAGTAACCCCTTCACTCACCCCCTCGCGGGGTGGATTGACTAGGTCGCCGAGAAGGTCCTTTGTACCGCAAAACCGTGAATTAAATTGATTAACCAGCGAATTAAATAACCCTTTCATCACTTCGAGGCAAAAAACCGCGAATTAATTAATCAAACCGCGAATTAAACCGCGACCCTGCGAATTAATTAACCCTTTCATCACTTCGAGGGGAAAAATCGCGAATTAATTAATCAAACCGCGAATTAAACCGCGACCCTGCGAATTAATTAACCCTTTCATCACTTCGAGGGGAAAAATCGCGAATTAATTAATCAAACCGCGTATTCAACCGCGACCCCCGGATCAAACCGCAAATTAAACTGCAACCCGCGAATTAATTAACCCTTTTATCATTTCGAGGGAAAAAATCGCGAATCAATTAATCAAACCTCGAAGCAAACCGCGAATAAAACCGCGAATTAATTAACCCTTTCACCACTTCGAGGGAAACAATCGCGAATTAATTAATCAAACCGCGAAGCAAACCGCGAATTAAACCGTGACTACGCGAATTAATTAACACTTTCATCACTTCGAGGGGAAAAACCGCGAATTAATTAATCAAACCGCGAATTAACCTGCGAATCAAACCGCGACCCCCCGAATCAAACCGCGAATTAAACCGCAACCCCACGCATTGATCAACCACCCACCCACTTTCATCTGACCCCCCTACTGGGCCCCAACGACCAGGTCGACGCCAAAAACGTTGCGCCAGAACCCGCATTACTTAACTACTTTTTTCTACTTTTTCAAATGGAATTTATCCCATGGGATTTCCATCAAGTTTTTTCTCTATGAGAAAAATGAATTTTCACAAGGGTAGTTTACCCTCCATATTTCATCCGCCGGAGACGGTTCTAATTCGCATTTTCATCATTCCTTGTGACCTTCATGATACACTTCGAAAGAGTTGTTCAAAAAACTTCCTTATGTGTGCAATCGAAGAATGACCCCGAGAGGTGGTCAACTTCAGAGAGCACTTTCACTCCCTAAAACCCAATATGGGCAGCTAAAAAAAATACGTGTCCCTTAGTTTTGGGTCCCCTATAACATATTTAAGTTTCATCGAAATCGGAGTGGGACACCCGCGTAGTGTTCCTTGTCAGATGAACCGGCAGAGGAGGAGGCCGAAGTTGAAAGTGACGCAGATCAAGAAATTCGGCCTGTTCGGAGGAAAAATATCTACAGATATGATTCAGATGATGAAGAGGAAGAAGAAAACGAAGAAGGAAGAGGCGAAAGTGACGACGATGATGAGTTCGAACTGGTCGATTTTGATTATTATTGTTATCTAGAATGAAAAATCGAATTAGTAAATTTTCTCTTCGCATTCACACACTCACGCCGCCCTTCTTTTGTACTCCTTCAGTGATGTCAAAATGGATATTTTGTATCAGATTATCAGCAGTTTATCTCTTATATTTTGTATGGTGTAAAATCGCCGAAAATGAACAGATGTCAATAGAGTGAAGAAGGAAGTGTAGCGAGTTTCCTTATTAATTTCCTTATTAATTTTATATAAAAACATTAGAATTGATTAATTTCATTTAGTTTTTCTGTATTTGTTCGCTTTCATAAAAAAAAATGCCTCAAAAAGTTATGTTCAGATGATTCAGAATCATCTGCAAAGTGTAGATTCACTTTCCTCCGGCGAAGTTATTATCCGACCCTTTGGCCGAAATTTTGAAAAAATTAGAAAATCCCCATTGAAAAAGAAAAAAAATGGTCCCCTGAAACGTGGAGATTCACTCTCCCCAGAAGAGGTCATTATCAGACCTTTTGGGCCCAAATTTGGAAAAAAATTGAAAATCCCCCTTGAAAAAATGAAAAAAAAAGTCCGCAAAAGTTATACTCAGATGATTCAGAATCACCTGGAACGTGGAGATTCACTCTCCGCTGGAGAGGTCATTATCAGACCTTTTGGCCCAAATTTGGAAAAAATTTGAAAATCCCCCTTGAAAAAATGAAAAAAACTGTCCCCAAAAGTTATGCTCAGATGATTCAGAATCATCTGAAACGTGGAGATTCACTCTCCCCTAGAGAGGTCATTATGCGATCTTTTGGCTCAAATTCGGAAAAAATTTGAAAACCTCCCTCGAAATTTTTTTTTTAAAATGTCCCCAAAAGTTATGCTGAGGTGATTCAGAATCACCTGAAACGTGGAGATTCACTCTCCCCTGGAGAGGTCATTATCAGACCTTTTGGCCCAAATTTGGAAAAAATTGAAAATCCCCCTTGAAAAAATGAAAAAAAATGTCCCCAAAAGTTATGCTCAGATGATTCAGAATCACCTGAAAAGTGGAGTTTCACTCTCCCCTAGAGAGGTCATTATGCGATCTTTTGGCTCAAATTCGGAAAAAATTTGAAAATCTCTCTTGAAAAAATGAAAAAAAAAAAAAGTCCCCAAAAGTTATGGTGAGGTGATTCAGAATCACCTGAAACGTGGAGATTCACTCTTCCCTGGAGAGGTCATTATCAGACCTTTTGGCCCAAATTTGGAAAAAATTGACAATCCCCCTTGAAAAAATGAAAAAAAATGTCCCCAAAAGTTATGCTCAGATGATTCAGAATCATCTGAAACATGGAGGTTCACTCTCCCTTGGAGAGGTCATTATACGACATTTTGGCACAAATTTTCGGGAAAATACAGAAATTTGTCGCACACTCATTTTTGACACTCTGACTGCTCTGACTATACGGTGACGTCACGCGCAAGCGCATTGAGGCGGAGAGAGCCTGGTGTGTATGCGAGCAGCGCCGACATATACTCATTATGTTCTGTCTCGCCCCAAGGGTTCTCAGTCAGAACCTACCTGGAGGGGTAGAAATAGAAAATCGCGTTCAACTTAATACCTGTCGGAGATAGAGGAAAATATTTCCCACGAAAAATGTCGGGAAAATTATAATAAAAATTATGAAAAGAAAAAAAATATTCATCAATTAACAAAAAAGTTATCCTCAATTTTAAGTTGTAATTACATGGAAATTGCTTCCCAATGGGGTGAAAGAAATTAGACTTGAAGCTGGAACCTTTTTGAACGTTCAGCAAGACGAAAAAATTGAAAAAAAGTTCTTTTTTCAATATTTAAAAAAAAAATTTCTCACCTCACATTTTCCAACGGCTCTGGGGAATGAACGATGCAGAATAGGGGTGAAGTCGTTAAGACCTTTTTTGTAGAGAATTCCACGCTCTACAACTTTGTTCTTGGCCTTTTACATCTTAACTCGAGTATTTCTCGAGTTATTTTAGAAAAACACGTTTTTGGGGTAATTTTCAATTTTTTTCACCCCTTCTTGGAGGGTGAGCACCCTGATTGGTCTCATATGTTGATTAGAACGAAAAAACTGATTTATATACAAAAACACAGGCTGGCTTTCAAAACCATGCATTACCAGACTTCATTCACTGGACTGTCTCAACAGGACTCAGCCGACACCCCCACCGCAGGAACCGATGAGTCATTGATGACATCATCCTTTTCGGACGTTCCGCGGTCGTAGCGCCAATATCTAATTTCTTACAAGTTCCAACCGATCATTATGGTATCATATATGTCCCAACAGGATTTAGGAATTACCCCCACCACGCGCGAATCCATGAGTCATAAGCCACGCTCCGAATGACTCATCGATGACATCCTCCATCTAGAAAATTCTATGACGGTGGCGCCACCACTAGTATCATATTCCATAGAAGTCCCAACAGGACTTAGGAAGTACCCCCCATCACGTGATAAGTCATCGATGACGTCATCGTTCTTGAATGTACAAGTCTCAGCAGGACTTGCAGGAAACCTCCACCTCACACATCGATGAGTTATCAGTCTGAGTGACTCACCAATGTCATTTATCTTAAAAATATTCAACCATTGTTTTCACATATTTGCACATGTTTACATATGTTTGTAAATGTTTGCAAATGTTGTCCAATGTTTGCAAATCTTAGCAGAATATTTGCAAATGTCTGCAGAATATTTGCAAATGTTGTCAAATGTTTGCAAATGTTTGCAAATGTTTGCAGAATGTTTGTAAATGTTGTCAAATGCTTGCAAATGTTTGAAAATATTTGCAAATGTTTGCAAATGTTGTCAAATGCTTGCAAATGTTTGCAAATGTTGTCAAATGCTTGCAAATGTTTCAAAATATTTGCAAATGTTTGCAAATGTTGTCAAATGTTTGCAATTGTCTGCATATGTTTGCATGCATTTGAAAATTTGAGTTCTCCCACCGTACATGTCGATGACTCATCGATGACGTCATTTATCTCGAAATTTTTGCGATTGTGGCGGCAATATCCAATTTTATCCATGTGTCCACAGGATTTCATAGAGGCCCCACCAGGACGGTTCCCCCACCATGCGAGTCGATGACTCATCCATGACGTCATCCGTCTCGAACCTTCGGCGACGGTGGCGCCAATATTCGATCTCATGCAAGTTTCAACAGGTCATTATATTTCATACAAGTCCCAACACGTCTTAGAGGTTTTCCCCCACTACGCAAGTCGATGACCCATCGATGGCGTCATCTGTCTAGAAAATTCCATGACGGAGGCGCCGCCACTAGTATCATCCCATACAAGTCCCAACAGGTCTCAGGAAGTACACCCACCACGCCCCCGAGTTGATGAGGATGAATCGTCCATGACGTCATCCGTCTAGAAAATTCGAGGAAGTACTCCCACCAACTCCTGACTTGATGAGTCATCAGTCAGAATGACTCATCGATGACGTCATCATTCTAGAACCTACCGCGATGGTAGCGCCACCATTCCAGAACCTTTCACGACTTATGGCGCATCTGGTGGCGATTTGGCGAACTACTATGCAGAACCCGTCCAGCCTATCTACTCACGATCAAAATCATAGGACTATCGAATAATTCCTCAGACTCATTGGATACGGTAAATCTACCATTCACCGACAATATCCATGTGACCTTTCATGTCATTCCAAATAAGGTTGGATCCTATTCAGTCATCATCGGAGATGATTTCCTGGACCGGACGAATGCCTTCATATCCTTCGAGAATCACACGGTCACCCTGAGCACATTACTTCTGTTACCCATATATTTTTTTATGGCACCTTGCCTGGAAAAGATGACAAGAGGACGCATAGCTCTTAGCGGGGGCGGACCACGAGTCAACCTCAAAGTCAAACAGTTGACGGGGGGAAGACACAAGTTCCTCATCGATACTGGATCTGATATTAACCTTATAGAGGCAAAATATGTTCATAGAAACTGCTCTCTCCTATTGTTTCCGAGTTGATTGGGATCAACGATAAAGACCTTCCTACAGTAGGAGTCCTTCATCTGAAGGTTTTGGGAGTCAAAGTACCTTTTCACGTCATAAATCAATCACTACCAGTACTAGCAGCAGGCATTCTCGGACTGGAATTTCTGGTAAGATCGAAAGCAAACATCAGATACCTCCAACGCAACCTCAGCACCTCTGGTAGACCTCATCTGCCAGTCCATTGGTATGAAGAACCCACTGTCGATAAACCACTGACTGCCCCACCTAGAGTAAAGATGTTCGTCAGTGTTCCCATCAAGAAAGCTGATCTGACACAGGGCTATTTGCCAGGGATGTTAACAGGAGACGGAGCTTACTTGGGAGAAAGTCTAGTTCGAGTCGAAAATGAGCAAGCTACCGTGATGGTTATCAACACAAATGACTTCGCGGTTAAGCTCACCATTCCACCGCAAGAAATAAAGCCCTTTGACAAAATGCCTGACCCCGAAAACAATGTAGAGCATTGCATATATGGCTCCGTACCAACTGAAGAGTGGATAGATAAATTAGCAGAAGTCATGAAGAACCGCCCAGAACAAAACTTAAAATCTTTTGAAAGAAAAGAGGTGAATCGTCCCATCCAGGACTTCCACGACGTTTTTCATCTTCCTGAAGATCGCCTTGGTCAAGCGAAAAACTTCACCTGTAAGATAAGAAGGATAGATAACGAACCAGTCCATAAGCGCCAATATAAATATCCTCCCCAACATCGGGAGGAAATTAATAAACAAATCGATGTTCTACTGGAGCAGGAAATCATCCGCCATGTAGAATCGCCGTATAACTCACCACTCTGGATTGTCCCCTTCACTGTTATCACAAACAGTCCACCAATAAATTGGCTGAGGGACTCCTCGAATCCAATATCTTGCCAAATCAAGTGGAAGAGATGGTTAAATCGTTTCACTTTTGAGGTTAAAATAAAAAAACTCAAGAGGGATCTACTAGGTGATGCCTTTTCTGAGAATCCCTTGGACGAGCCAAATCCGGAATGTACTGTTTTGAGAGTCATTTGCCTGCCTATTAAACCGACTCCAAACCCGAGGCTACGGAACCCTTCCACGAGGAACCCAAATAGAAGAGCTCGAATTCAATCCCAGCCAACTGTGCATGAAGTCCCACGAAGTACCACTGTTGGAAAAAGGTTAAGAGTGCGAAGACCATCTGAAACCGTAAGGCCAGACCCTATCTAACTTTAACCAGATCATTAGAGTCGAGTCTAGCACAGCCACAAACAAGTGCATCACCAGGAGCATCTACTCCGACTGTGAGTGAACCACTAGCATCAGCATCAGAAGGGCCGAAAGAAACTTTCATCTCACCAACTTTGGAACCTCCAGAAGATCCTTGGAAACCACCAGAGAAATTCTCCATTACTGACACTGCTTCTGGCTCAGCAGATCTAGAGATTACGTTAGAAGGAGAGACACTGGCCGATGATGAAGTTTTCCAATCTGATGAAAATGAACAGTTCGAGCTCCCCTGCGATCAGATCATTGAAGCTGATACTCTGATCGAAGAAGACGACGATCGAAAGTTCGATGACAATGAGATTCTCCAATCACCCCAGCAACAAAGAGCGTTACAACAGCTTGAACGGTCTATAAAGCAGATAAAGGAAATAGAAGCTGAAAAACTGAAGTCTCCTGACCCTCTGCCTTAACTTCTTCACCCCATGCACGCCCTGAAGAAAATCAGCTTGGGACCTGAATTCAAAAATGACATGAACGAATCTTTTAAAGCATTTGAAGACAAGAAAGCATTGAAAGAGCAGGAATTTCACTCTCAATCACGGTCAAATGAAAATTCTTCAATGCTTGAAAATGAAAATACTGCGGATGAAGACTCTCCAAAAACCCTAGATAAACAAGTGAGAAGAGAAGAGTCTCTACAATGGCATGCAATAGTTGCTGGACGGCATAATATTAGAGAATCACTGATTCCATCCTTCCGTTCATCACAACTCCCCCTCGCAGGCTCCTCGACAAACAAAACCCAGCTGCCATTGAACCACAGATACGAGGAACCAACTGTCCTTCAACAAGAATCAATAACAGAGGCAGAAAAGAACAGCTTCATCCATCCTCAGCTACTGGGGGTAGAGAATACAAATCAGCACTTTTTGGACGCTCCCCCTGTCGAAAGAAGAGCAACAGAAACCACTCTAACACCTGAGATTTTACAGACAGAGGAGATATTAAGTGATAATCTAACCATCCCACAACATGACGTCTATCAATCACCCTCCAATATCAGAGGAACAAGGGATGGGCTCACCTTAGTGAGAGGAAATATTGCACATTTTCTCGCTGCGGATGCTGAGCCAACCAAACAGGTACTACGTGACCTAAACTTGATTGACCGCGAACACATCAAAAGACTGAAGCCACAACTAGGGCAGATCATCGTGATGAAATGTGGAAAATTTCGGACTTTCACAATGATCGTCAAGCAATGGAACTTCGAGAACGTTCGAAACCAGACCCTTAAATTATGCCTGAAAAATCTGAGGCAAGCCCTCGAGCGATATGAAGTCTTGGAGTTAAAGATGGCTGAAAAAGCAGATGAGCTAGGTGAAGATATATGCATCAGATTCTTTTTAGAAAAGGAATTCGTTGAACATCCAGCTCAAATCACCCTCTGCCATGAGGTGATCAGCATGCCACCGCCAGCTCTTCGACCCGAGATCATGAAGGAGTGTCGCGCCACTCTTCCTGGAGGTCACAAAGGCATCATCAAGACATTCCATCGTATCAGAGTGCGATTATATTGGCCGGGGATGAAAGAAGAAATGAATCAGTTTATCAAGAAATGTCAGACTTGTCAGCTCGAGAAAATCCAACTGGTGAAAATCAGGCAATCCACGCATATCTCTATTGACACGGTAGGCCCCCTACCTCCCACGTCACCGGGAAACATCCATATCTCGACAATACAAGATAACATGTTAAAACATTGCGTAGCTGTTCCGTTGAAAGATATAAAGGCTAACGCTATCGCTCAAGCAATAGTTCCCAATACGTTTGCCGCTATGGATGCCCAAGAGTAATCTTCTCAGCTAGGGGGACAAGCATTTTGAACAAATTGTTCAAATAGCTTAGCCAACTATTTCGATTCTACCATGTCACAACATCGGGGTACAGACCAGAATCAAATGGTGCCTTGGTGAGAAGCCATCATACCCTTGTCGAGAACCTGACGGTTTTCACCGAAAAATTTGGAAACCAATGGGATAAGTTGCTGCTCTATGCTATGCTATCTTATAATACCAGCGTTCATTCGGCCACCAACTTCACGCCTGTTGAGATTCTGCATGGACAAAGGGCAAAACTCCCCTCCAACATACATGAGGAATATAAAATAGATACTTACAACGACTACATGATCCAACTCATCACCAAACTCGACAAAATTCGTGATATTACTCGAGAAAACCTGGTGAATTCCAAACTCCACTCCAAAGAACACTATGATCGACATGTTCACCCACTGGAACTAACAATTGGTCAGTTCGCCTACGTGGAAAAAGACCCAAAAATGGGAAAATTGGACCAAGCCTACACTGGTCCTTACGAGATCATAGATATCTCTGAGAGAGGAAACGTCCGCTTAGAAACAGATGAGGAAAAACACTTCACAAAACACCCCAACAAATTGAAACTTTGTCAAGAAGATTAGGAGACACCCATGATGAGCCAATACTCCAAACTGATGAGTAAACTGATTGAGCAATATCATAAATTCTACCTAAAAGGAACCCAGATCAATGGAGCGCCCATGAGAACCTAGTATATCCATCTATGTTGATGGACCCTGCTCTTTCAACGGTGCGATTAACGCCATTGGTGAAATTGGAGTATTCTTCGCAGACAATCATCCCTTGAACCTCTCCAAGCCATCGAAAGCAACGTGAGAACAACGAACATCACTACCGAAACAGCTGCAGCAATTGAGGCCTGCAAAATCTGTATTCGTCATGACATTAAAAAGATCAGAATAATAACTGACTCGAAATATTTGATGAGCTGCATGACTGAATATCTCAAGAAATAGGAAAAGAACGGATGGCTAAATGCCAAGTCCAAGCCAGTTATCAATAAAGAACTACTACAGCAATTAGACAGCTTCACCCAAGATCTTGACGTCATTTTCGAACATGTACCTGGACATCAAGGAATATATGGGAATGAAAGAGCTGATGAGCTAGCCAAAATAGGTCCCAAAATATACCCCGATCCAAACCAAGATGACCAACACTGCCAAATGAATTTTAAATTCAAAAATAATCCCAATGACTTTCATTTTATGTTTTAGAAACAATAATGAAACTCTATGGAATTGCTCTAGGGCTAATCCTATGGTGGTCTCCGGGAATCATTGAACAAGAAATGAACGTAATTTATCAACTTTACCCAATGGATCATAATTCAGGCCTGTACTATGAACAAATCGATCAAGTTCGAACCATCAGAAAGATCTGGCGACTGATGCTAGCGATCGACCTGGTAGGACTCCTAGGAGATAGAATTCCAGGGATGGAAACAATACTAAAATATCAACAAGAATGTTAGAAGCTCCAATCCGAAAAACTGTATTCCGGAACTCTCGGCCTCCCAATCCTGACTATGCTAGAGAACTGAAACACCTCCAAGAACATCTGAATGGCACACTTCGAGCCCCACGGTCCACAAAGCATGAGAGAATCAACAGATCGCCCTGGCTCGAATTTGTAGGTACAATAGTTCGTAAAATCTTCGACACAATGGACTATAATGACCACAAACACATCACCAAAGAGATTGACCATTTGCACACAGACCAACGCCAAATCACGCATCTTATAGATAATTGAACACATTTGATTCAAGCTGAAATCAACTCCGTGAAGAAAGGTTATGCGAGGAAGTACTAAAGTATCCTCCAAGCTGAACAACAGATGAAAACATTAATCAAAAACGCAGATGAACCGACACCCCAGATATCTCAGGTGCAACACCTAGAAAAATTAACGAATATTGCCCTCATGGCTGAATATGCGGTAAGAAAGCATATTGAGACAACACATAGTGTCGTTCAGCCCTTGGAAGATGCCAAACACGGAAAAATCAAACCTCAACTCATCAACAGCCAACAGATGCAAGCCGCAGTCGAAGAAATTGAGAAATTGGTCACGGAGGGCCTTTTTCCTATTTCCAAGAGGAAATTGGACCTCGCTGTCCTAAGCCAAATAACCAACGTAGAAACCGCCTACAAAAAAGGTAGATTCCTAGTTAGCATCAAAATTCCTTTGCTATCAAGAGAATATCTCAGTCTCCACAAGATGATTCCAACTAAAGTACCCCAACAAATTCAAGGACACAGGATGATTATAGTCTATATCGTACCAAGAGAAAAATACATATTGAATTCTAAATTTAGCAATCGATATGCACTAGCCAATGAGGAATACCTCAGATCGTGCATAGCTTTAGAAAATTTCCTAGCGTCTCCTAAAAGGCTACCAATTAAAAAAATGGGTCAGAAAGCCGTCTGCGAATACAGCTATTAACCAACGCCGAATTTTACATCAACACTGACGTCTACAAGAACTGCGAGATTCGTCTAACGAATGACCTGGAGACACAATGGACTAAACTAGACACTAGCGAGGGATGGCTATACGCTACCATCTATCCAGAAAAGATGGAAATCTTCTGCAATGACAACCGGATCCATAATATAATTGTCAATGGGACTGAGACGCTGCACATTAGTCCTAACTGCACTGCAGAAACCTTCACGGCGAGCCTGGAAGGGACTGGATTAGTTGAATCTCACCTCCCCACCATTCGCGGGATAACTAAAACAATAAATATTTCAGAAATTGTCCCAGTCCGGCAGGAAGCACCTAAGATACTTCATCCATTAACAAAATTGAAACAGCACATACTGCCGCCTGAAAGAGAGGACAATATCTTCGATGAAAACATGCAGCATAACATCGACGAAGCTGAGAGAATTGTGCTCCATCAACAGGAAGAGTACCATCATCGGATACTAACAGTCACTAGTTGCAGTGTTACAGCGGTCATGACGTTAATCACTCTCGTTGGCACTGTCATCGCCTACAAGAGGCTTGAGTATTTTAAGGCTCCTCTCATGTTGTCGCCGCAAAATGGTCAGGCGTTCCAAACGTCCACACCTAGCACCACAAGTGAAGCCCACCATCAAGCGGATAGATAATCCCATTGCAAGCATTTCCATTTCAGAACTATACGAACACTTTGCTCTACCGGCACCGCCGATACTAGAGAAGAAACCAGCACCAAATCCTGTACTGCAAATGGAGCGCGGTGTTCCCCAGAGTGCAACACAATCTGCCATCGTACTCACCTACCGATAAATCAGAACCTCAGATAAGTAAAAGAATCCGCCATTTCCCTCAAAAAGTCGAAAATTTGAAAGCAAAACTTATAACCAACTAAATTCTTCAATAGTAGTAATAACATCAAAATAAATTTTGAACAGATGGACCAATAAGTGACAGAATAATTTCAAGCAATTTAAATTACCGGCTGGAGAAAATCTCATTAAAACAAAAAAAAAATAATAATAATAATATTAATAATACCAATTTCCCGTCAAAATAATGGACTAAATTATTGCCATACCCAGTCGATAATCACCTCCCCTCGTGAGCATCCCAGAATAGTACATCTGCTCCACCTGAAACAAAATTTGAGAATCCAAACTAATATCAAAATATACTAAAAGTGAATTGTGGCTGTAGTGGTCACGCGGGGAGTGTGTGGCTCCGGTGGTCATACAAGCTAAGCAGCGTTCAGTCTGCCCAGTACTTGGATGGGTGTCTGCTTAGGCACACCTAACCGCGTAGGACTACAGTCGCTACGCACGCATGTAGAGAACCACTGTGCCCATTGAGTCAGTGTGACCAATGAACACAGTGGAATCTCTGCATTATCGGTCGGCTACACGACTGAGGTTTTCCATGGTTTCCCTGGCAGTCCAATCCCGAATGGGGTGCAGTTGGGCATAAAGTAAGTCGGCCCATGGTAACGCAAATAGGGAAGGGAACAAAATGTAAAAACCCGAGAAGGTATACATGTGGAACCAAAAAAAAAAACTAAAAGTGAATTAATAATTCTATATATATATATATATATATATATATATATATATATCGAATATCTAATGGCAGATATATATATCGCCTACCTAAAAAGGTAGTTGGCTCATACACTGAGGAAAAAAAATTTGTTTTGCCGAGTATATTTACGAACTACAAGAAAATTTACACATGTGTTATGTAAATATTTATATACTTTACTTGTGGCAAATAAACATACTCGGTAAACGCAATGTTTGTCTCAGTGTAGAAAGTAGGAGCTTAAGGGGTTAGTCTGGCATAATGGGTTAAAAATTTCGATTTTTTTTTCTTGTTTTCTCCTAGCTGTATGCGTTAAGAGTATTTTGGTCGAAATTTCACATCGGTGTATCAAAAATTATCGATGCTATGGGTATTTCAATACAACGCCTATGAGCGGAAGGGTCGCTGGGCCGTCCCGGCCCCTGCTGCGCGGTTCTGAGACGTCCCCAAGACACAGGTACTTCGTCCTCTAAGGTCACTCACCTGCCGAATTTTACTGTCATTTCCTCATTACCTCTATTTCTTTATTATCCTAGAAATTAAACTTTTCAATTATGGCTTTTCTAAGTATAATTGACGAGAATTTAAATAACAGAAATTTGAGCGATCGTCGTGTCTGGATTTTAGTGAGGGTTTTTATTAGTTGATTTTTATTGGCCTTATATACGAAATGATGCTCCGAAACGAATTGCACTTGTAGGTAAAATTGACGGAAATTTTGATGTCAGAATTTTCCGAGCCTCAGTCGTGTCTAGTACTTAGTGGAGGGAAAAACTACTTTTTAAAATGAAACCTGGTATTCGCAAGGGTAGTCGAGTTAGTAATTGGCGGGCATGTAGACCTAAAAAACGAACGTATCATCCCCCTAAAATTGTTAACACGAGTAGTGAATCAGCTGATAGTAGTACATCAGGTGAAAAGTTGAAAGATAGAGATTATGACTCCATCAAAATTGATCCTGGGCATACCTATAGAATTATCGATTTTTCCTCTGTTTTCACATTACTGAGCGGAATTCTTGTCTGTGGAACTTGTCATGGTATTCCAAAATTTGGTGCCGATGATGAACAGGGTTTGAGATTTCAAATAGTGGTGAATTGTCAATGTGGTCAATGAAAAATTGGGTCAGGTCCGTTAGTGAAGAAACAATTTGAAATTAATATTAGAATTATTTTTGTGATGCGTTTGATGGGATTAGGCTTAGAAAAGGTGAATATGTTTTGTGGTTTGATGGGTCTTTACCTTGGATTTAGCAAAAGTACGTATTATAACATAGCGAATAATATTGAGTGCACTACCAAAAAAGTATTTGACAGTGTTGTGGAGAAAGTAGCAAAAGAAGAGAATGGAAAATGTGTAGCAGCTGGGACTCACGATTCGGAATTTAGTGTGTCTGGTGATGGATCATGGATAATTCCAGGATTTTCATCACTCATTGGAGTAGCAACATTGATCGGAAAATATAGCAATAAACCGATAGATCTCATTGTGAAGTCCAGCTATTGCACAGCTTGTGAACGGTGGAAAGGAAAAAAACATACGAAAAAGTATTTGGATTGGGCCGAGAACCACAACGAAGAATGTACTGTTAACCGTGTCGGTAGTGCGGGAAAGATGGAAGTAGATGCAATGAATGAGATATTTTCACGTTCTGAAAAAATGCACTGTGCGAAATATGTGAAGTATATTGGAGATGGAGACATGAAAGTTTTTAAAAGTGTTTCACAATTAAAACCGTATGGTCCCGACGTAATTGTGGAGAAACTAGAATGTGTTGGACATGTTGAGAAGAGAATAGGCACGAGAACTCGAATGGCTAAAGCAGAAAATAAGGGAATAGGTGGAAGAGGAAAAGGAAAATTAACTGACAAACTGATCAAAGAATTGACCATATTTTATGGTTTGTCAATAAGAAGGTATTCCAATTCGGTAGAAGATATGCAACGAGCAGTATGAGCCACTTCTTTCCACAAATGCTCAACCAATGTATATCTTCAGCATCAAAATTGTCCACCTGGTGAGACAAGTTGCTGTAAATGGCGCCACGCTGAAGCTCTGGGAACCCTGACTGAGTTCAATCATGATCCTCCACTCGATAAAAAAGTGCAAGAGGTGCTTCGTCCAATTTATACAGATTTATCTTCAAGTGACTTACTAACCAGGTGTCTAGGAGGTCATACGCACAATAATAATGAAAGTTTAAATTCTCTGACCGGGCAAATTGCTCCGACGAAAACGTATTGTGGTCCAAAAATAGTTAGAATTTCTGCGGACTTAGCAGCCTGCATTTTCAACGAGGGATATCATCCGCTTCTACAATGTTTCAATGACCTGGGATTGATTGTCGACGTGAAATCATTGCAGTTTGCTCGTGATAAAGGCAAGGATCATATCGAAATCGCAGATAAACGGTCATCAATTGTCGCCAAAAATTCTAGAATGGCCCGGACGTTTGATAGACTTGAAGATATTGAATTTGAAGGGGAAGAGGAGCAATATTATGGTTCTGGTATAGCTAACTGAAGGTAAGTCTCGACGAAAAATTTTATCACAAAAACTCTAATTTTTGGTACTAGAACACATTGGAAAAACATCCGGAAGTTTTTGGCTAATGATGATTGCATAAAACGTCCATTTTCATTATTACCTCGTTGCGTTTCAATATTTTCCCATTCCTAGAAAGTAAAAAGTAAACAAGTCGACTCATCTTTCGGCTGAGTTTCTGACGAATATCTCGGAATCCATGACAACTAGTGGAATTTTTCTGTAGACCCCTTCTGTAGAGTGAAATGATAACTACAAAAGAAGGTTCTACAAAAATTTCGCTGTCTTTTTTAGATTCAGAGATATTCCTCGAAAAGTCAAGTGAAGAGTAAACTCGATTTGCTCGGAACGCTGTTGGGGTCGATGTGCGCGCGGTTGCACCGGTACGGAAACTTTGAACGCGTTTTTATCGTTACTGCATTTTTACAGTTGGTGGTCACAATATCTCAGTCAATTTTTAGCCGATTCTTTTGAAACTTGGTCCACATCTTGATTAAAGATATCTTCAGGCGCTGAATGTTCTCTCATTTTGTTCGATGGAAAAAAAACTATTTTTTCAAGGTAAATACGTTCGAAAAATAGGGTTAAAACAGCCACGAGTCGCCATTTTGTGAATTTTGAAATTATTTTTTTTCCTTGGATCTTAGTTTCAATTAATTGATGACGAATATAAATACATTTGATTTGTTTTGTTTCAGATGATTATTTACGGAGCTATTTTGACCACGAGTTCAACAATGACGTGGAAAAACAATCGTCTAAGCTTATAAATATTGAAATTTTACTACTTTTTTTTTGTACATATAAATTGCCTACTAATGAATAAACTCAATGATTTTCAGAACAAACCGATGTATCGTTATTTAGGAAAAAAATAAGTAACTTTTAGATGGTTTCAGCCAGACCAACCCCTTAAATTATATGAGCTGGTTGATGGATCACGACGTATTCACACCTCGCAACAACCGTATTAATTCGAATTTTTATGAGCGAACTTTTATATCATTCTTTGAGCGGGGTCTTCTATAATGTTACCTATTTTTTTATGCGTCCAATGCTCTTTATATAATTAAAAAATAGAACAAGATTTATTCATGTTTAATCGTATTCAATTTATTCACAACTGACTTTTTCACCTGCTATAGGACATTGTTCGGTTTTCCACTGAATTGTTTTTCGCACACACGCACACTCACGCACACTCGCTCCTCTTGCATGCTTGCATGGCTTCTCAGGACTGACCTGCGCAACCGACTGAACTGACCAGTGGCCTCTCACCTCTGACACCTGAGGCGCCACTTGATGGACAGGTGTCCAGCGAACGCCTCCATTTAAATTGGGGCACGATGATCGATACCTGCCACCTTGCGGTCTTTCAATCGGTCTCATTTGCATATCGGCCATCGTACTGTGTACATTTCGTTCTCGGAATTATTCTATTGTTTCGCGAATTAGTTGCTCTGCGTCATTTAGTTATTGGAACTGTGTTAATAGTTTTGTGACCCGCGCTAATATTCTTGACCTTCTCAATTAATTAAATCTAACAAGTGTATTGTTTTGACTTCGTTTAAATTAAATTGACTTTTGTGACCAACGCCACGTGTAGTGATTTCTGGATCTTCTCACGCTCCCGGGAAATCCGTTTTTTATCTCGCCCATCGCTTCCTAATTCCACTCAAACTAGATTCGGCATCGAACATTTTGGTCCTTCGAGCCGGATACGTAGAATAGTTTTCAGTTTAGTGGTGTTTTTCGGTTTTGATGAACATTTTTCCCGCGAGTGAACACGCGCTCAGTGGATAGACAGTGGTTCTCATCCTGCGGATCCCTAGACTCGTCGCATCGGACAACTCAAAAGGTGCTCAACCTGTTCTCAACGCATCGCTTCAGGAAACTGCTTTATCGACACGCGGGAAAATTCAAACGGACCTTCTCGTCTAAAAGGGAAGTCAAATTAATTACAATTTTTGCGCTTTTCTGGGGTTTTGTTGATTTTTCCTCAAGTTCGGCTGCATGTGATTTATTTATTTTTGTTTTCGATTTATTTACGCGTATTATTAACGCTTTTTGGATCTGCGCTGGAGTTCTGGGCTACGCTTTGTTCTCCGCATATTGCTTTTTCTTGTTTTTTGACCTGCGTCCTTCGCTCTTTGTTTATTTGTGAACGTCTCTCCTGGCACGTTCGCTTATTGTTTCTTTTTCAGTTTTTCGCAGCAGTTGATCGAGGTTGTGGTTTTTCTTGTTGGTTTTCTTTCTCTTTTTGTTGACAATTCCACAAGATGGCAACTCTCGAAGCGCTGATCTCGCTGCAGATGACACGTGCATCCTTCATCGAAGGCATTTACACGGAGTCACAGGAAAAGAGCATCCAGCAGTTCGGAATAACGGCTCTGGATTCCAAGCTCGTAATGCTGGAAACGTATTGGGCGAAGCTGGAAGCGTCTCATGAAAAACTCGTTGGCCAGAAGATCGAGAATTTGACATCTCTCAATTATTTTAAGAATCAGGTCTTCGATGTGTCGCTTAAGCATTACGCTTCAGGTAGAGTAGCGCTGCNTCTCTCGATTATTTTAAGAATCAGGTCTTCGATGTCGCGCTTAAGCATTACGCTTCAGGTAGAGTAGCGCTGCTGCAGCTGTTGGAGAAGAAGGGGGCTCCTAACCTCAACCAATCGGTTTGAGTTCCTGGCGACGCGCAGCTACAGAGTTCCACGCGCAGAGCTCTTCCGGAGATTGAGTTGCCGAATTTCTCTGGGGTGTATAAGGAGTGGAGGCCATGGAGAGACGTTTTCCATTCGCTGGTCGGGAATAATCTGGAGATTTTTGGGGTCGAGCGAATGCACTACCTCCGTCTCTGTCTCTCCAATGAGCCGTTGAAGCTAATCTCTAATTTGCCCGTCTCTGAAGATTCCTTCGGCATCGCATGGAGAATCTTGGTCGATCGATACGAGAACAAGCGCCTATTGATTACGGCTCACCTTGACCAGCTTCTCAATCCTGCTCCGATGAAGACGCACGGTGCCTCAGACCTTAATTTATTGACGAGCTCCGTTTCTGAGGCACTCAGCGCGCTCAAAGCACTGGATCAGCCAACAGATCATTGGGGTCCAATCGTCTTCCACGTGCTTACTCGTCGCTTGTCCAACAAGCTTCGTGAGGCATGGGAAAATAAAATTAGAGCATCGACTGAGTATCCGACGCTTGAACATCTCCTCGATTTCCTACATGATCGTTCACGAGCCATGGAGACCTTGGAGGTTGGGTCTTCGGTGCACACATGGAACGACGCCTCGCGTCCTTCACAGCCCAGCGTCCAGACTCGTTCGATGACCAAGAGTAGTGCCAAGGTCAATCAAGCCTCGGTGTCTTCGCATGCACAGCAGTCAGCCCAGAAATCTCCCAGTCCAGCGCAAATACAGTCCACAAAGTCGACGTCCTGGGCCGACGCGGGCTATCCTTGTTCCTACTGCAAGATGGATCACTACATCGCTTCTTGCAGCGGATTCAAGTCGCTTACACCTACAGCAAGGAAGGAGGTTGTCGAACGACTCTATCTGTGCTACAACTGTCTGGGGAAGCACAGTATCAGAGTCTGCCAGACCACTCGAACGTGCAGGACATGCCAGGAGAGGCACCATTCCCTGCTGCATTTTGATCGCGCTCGTCGTCCAGCTCAACGTGGTCCAGCATCTCAAGTCCCTCGCAACGATGCAGGAGCTCAGCGCCCGAGTGCTTCTGCTCCATCGACCAACGTGCCTGTCGTGACGTACACTCACACCGGTGATGCTGCTCAGGCTGCGTCTTCAGCCCATTCTCACGCCTGAAGCGGACCGTCCCAAGCGTCGATTACTTGTTCGGCCCATAGTTGTTCTGCGCAAACCTCTCGGCCTGGAGTCCTTCTCGCAACTTGTTTAGCTCTTCTAGTGAGCGATTATTGCCCTCCGCATCAAGTTCGACTCTTGTTGGATTCAGGCTCCGAACTCTCGCTCATCTCAGATCAACTAGTTCGGAAGGTGAAATTAAAGAAAACTCGTAGTTCTGTCCACATAACAGGAGTGGGAGGATCATCGTTTGGGACAACGTCCGGCGAAGTACATCTCACGCTGCAATCTATCCACTCAGAAGAACGCATTGAAGTTATAGCTCACTCCCTTGAACGTCTCACCTCAACGCTGCCATCCTTCTCAGCAGAGGGCCTCAAGTGGGATCATATCGAGGGTTTAGAGCTTGCTGATCCTCATTTCTGAGTCTCTGCACCAATTGACCTTCTCGTCGGTGCTGATGTTTTTGGTCAGGTCATCAAGCCCAACGTGATCAGAGGAGGGGTTCAGGCTCCAGTCGCTCAACTCACCAGCTTTGGCTGGATTGTTTATGGGCCAGCGGGACCTGATCAACCAACATCTTGCTCTTCTCATCACCTGAGCGTATCGAACGACGAGCTCAACGACCTTCTCACGAAGTTTTGGGTTCAGGAGGAAGTTCCTGGGCGCGCTGACGCGAATCTCTCAACGGAAGAATTAGAATGTGAACGCCACTTCCGTCAGACTCACTCAAGAGATAGCTCAGGTCGATATGTCGTTCGTTTGCCCTTCTCAGCTCCAGTTTCGTCATTAGGGAATTCCTATCGTCCAGCGCTAGCTTGTCTTCATCGTATGCTCGCGAGAATCTCAAAAGATGAGCGCTTTCTCCAGCTTTACTCTGGCTTTCTCAAGGAGTATGAGGATCTCGACCATATGAGATTAGTAACTCGCTCGACTCATCGCTCTTCGTCTTCGGTTCAGGCGGATTCCGCTTGTCGTTCTGACGAGACGACCTTAGCACATGAAGCGCAAGCTTCAGGAGGGTTGAGGGTCTCTGAAGGGCTTCAGGTAGGGCCGTCTGGCGCTCAAAGGAGTTACTATCTACCTCATCATGGTGTAGTCAGAGAGAGCAGTGAAACGACGAAACTGAGAGTAGTATTCAACGGATCAGCGAAGACCAGTTCAGGGAACTCACTCAACGACATTCTCCACATAGGACCCAAGTTGCAGAGGGATATCTCGGACATGCTGCTCTGGTCAAGACAGCACAAAGTCATCTTCATGACGGACATCACCAAGATGTTCCGCCAGATTAGAGTCCACGAGGATGACTGGCCCCTGCAGCAGATTCTATGGACCGACTCACGTGGAGAACTAGTCACGTATCAACTGACAACAGTCACATACGGCACGAGATCAGCTCCGTTTCTCGCAAACCGTGTTCTTCTTCAGCTGGCTGAGGATGAAGGACATCGGTTCCCTTTGGCCGTCTCGCCTATCATGGAAGGAAGATACGTTGACGACATCTGTGAAGGTGCGGACACGGATAACCAACTCGTTAGGACCGCGCAAGAAGTTCGTGATCTCTGCGCTGCTGGAGGAATGCCTCTGGCAAAATGGCATAGTAATAGTCCAGCGCTACTCCAGTGGCTCTCTCCTGATAGTGCCTCCAATGACCAGCGAGTTTATGAGGATTCGGATACCCGGATTATTGGCTTGTCGTGGCAGCCCACCTCGGATAACTTCGTCTTCTCAAGTCGGACCAGCGATGAATCGAAGGTTTCTAAGAGGAATATCCTCTCAGAGATCGCTCAGATCTATGACCCACTCGGATTTCTATCTCCTGTCGTGATCAGAGGGAAACTGCTCATGCAGGAGACTTGGATTGGAAAGCTCGGTTGGGATGAGGAAGTCCCAGAACAAGTTGCCCAGCGTTGGAAAAGTTTTCGAAATGATCTCACTCTGCTCTCGAAGTTATCCGTTCCAAGATGGTTAGGCCTTCCCCAGAACTCGTCGATTGAAATCCATGGATTTTCAGATGCTTCTGTTCTCGCGATGTCAACCGTAGTCTATCATTAATGGAGATGAAGAGCCCCGGATTTCTTTGGTCGGCGCTAAAACGAAAGTAGCTCCTCTCAAACGGCTGACAATCCCAAGGCTAGAGCTCACAGCTGCGGTTATGCTTGCCAAACTCGTAAAGTACGTGAAAGGAGAGCTCGATCTCTCGAACGCTCCGACGTTTTTATGGACCGACTCCTCAGTTGCGCTTACGTGGATCAACTCGCACCCGTCCAGATGGAAAGAGTTCGTGAGAAATTGTGTCCAACTCATACAAGAGACCTCACGAGCTCAATGGAAACTCGTTCATGGCAAGGAAAACCCAGCTGACTGCGCATCTCGTGGACTAACGACAGCGCAGCTCTCTGCACATTTACTCTGGTGGCACGGACCACCGTGGCCCATGAAAAGTTCATCGTCGTGGCCATCTCTAGAGCTTGGTTCAGTGACTCGGTCAACTCAGAAGGTCTTACTGGATCCTCGGAGGAAGAGCCCCGATAAGATCATTCATCCTGAGGTGCGTTCCATGCGCCAGACAGCGAGGGATCAGAGCTCAACAGCTCATGGGCCAGCTCCCAGTTGCTCGTCTCACACCTGGCCGAGCGTTCCTCAACACTGGAGTTGACTACGCCGGACCAGTGTCTCTCCGCTCGTGGAAGGGGCGTGGTCATAAGTCGTACAAGGGATGGCTCGCGATCTTCGTCTGCATGACCACGTCCGCAGTCCATATTGAGGTCGTCTCAGATTACGCAGCCGATGGATTCATCACTGCGTATCGTCGCTTTGTTGCCCGGCGTGGACTCTGCAAGAACTTGTTCTTAGACTGCGGAACGCACTTCTTGGGAGCCGACAAGGAATTGAAGAAGCTCTTCTCAATGGCGTCTAAGGAACCGAACGAACCAGCCCAACTCTTGCTCAGCGATGGAACCAGATGGTCTTTTAACCCTCCAGGTGCACCGCACTTTGGAGGCAAATGGGAAGCCGCGGTAAAGTCGGTGAAGTTCCATCTCAAACGAACGATCGGCGATGCTCTATTGACCTACGAGGAACTCACTCGCTCAACTCGCGACCACTGGAACTGCTATCAGAGGATCCTGATGACGTCAGCGCGCTCACACCAGGTCATTTCCTGATTGGCCAGGCCTTGACCTCCGTTCCTGACCCTTCGCTGGAGCATTTGAACGTCGCTCGCCTATCTCGTTGGCAGCTTATCCAGCAGAAGGTTCAGTACTTCTGGAAGCAGTGGTCCACTAGCTACCTTCAACATCTACAGTCCATCTCGAAGTGGCACCACTCATCTCACGACATTAGGATTGGTTCCATAGTCCTTCTCACCGACGAGAAGTTTCTACCAACGAAATGGCCTCTCGCTCGAGTCATCGCTCTCCACCCTGGTAGAGATGGACTCGCCAGGGTGGTCACCATTAAGACGTCCAGTTCTACTCTGCAACGGCCCATCTCGAAGCTCGCTCTACTGCCAGTCTCGACCAGCGACACTNACTGACCTGCGCAACCGACTGAACTGACCAGTGGCCTCTCACCTCTGACACCTGAGGCGCCACTTGATGGACAGGTGTCCAGCGAATGCCCCCATTTAAATTGGGGCACGATGATCGACACCTGCCACCTTGCGGTCTTTCAATCGGTCTCATTTGCATATCGGCCATCGTACTGTATACATTTCGTTCTCCGAATTATTCTATTGTTTCGCGAATTAGTTGCTCTGCGTCATTTAGTTCTTTGAACTGTGTTAATAGTTTTGTGACCCGCGCTAATATTCTTGACCTTCTCAATTAATTAAATCTAACAAGTGTATTGTTTTGACTTCGTTTAAATTAAACTGACTTTTGTGACCAACGCCACGTGTAGTGATTTCTGGACCTTCTCACGCTCCCGGAAAATCCGTTTTTTATCTCGCCCATCGCTTCCTAATTCCACTCAAACCAGATTCGGCATCGAACAGACATCCTGTATAACATCAACAACACCCATTATAGGATATGATCCAGAATATCCGCTAATGAGAAATGATTGTCACCTCTCTTCATTGTTTACAAAGAATCCTCTGAAACATTGGCCTTAGGATTTAGGAATATGCATTCAAGCCTTCAAATGTCTACGTAACGGCATTACAATCGGGAAAATCACTTCAGGTATTATAATATTTTAGATATATATCAAGACATGAGAAGTGATTTGTATCGATTGCGATGATAATCATATTTCAAATATTTTAGAGCACTTCAAAATTTGGTTGGGAGGAGTATTCTTTCCAAAAGTGGGATAAAAAAGTCTGTTGTTACTCGGTTCATAGAGTAGACACTGCAGATGGTGACTCCAGGATAGTGAAAAAGGCAACTCCTTGGAATGAGAAATTATTAATTATGTTGATTTCGACAGGGACGATTGGAAAAATTCAACCGGTTGATGTATATGGTTTCGGAATTTGGAAAAATTATCTCTGTCATTTTTCGGATACCGTCGTTCTCTTGGTCTATGCCATTAATTTACATGAGCGCAATCATGTGATGAAATTACAATGGCTAGTTCAAAATAAGTTTTAAAATAAGTTATCATCATCGAGATATGAACTGCTATTTCGTTTGGGTTTAACGTGGTTACGCTGCTAAGAAACCAGAGAAATTTGATAATCCTCCTGATTTTGTATTTGAACAATCCTTCAATTCACAATGCGACATTGAAGGTTGTTCAAATGTTGCAGTAGTTAGATGCTTGTGGTTGCTGAGAGTCTCTACTTACACCATTTTTTGATGAACATCATTTTTGTATCAATTATTATCCTTGATGAAATGACGATTGACGGCAACAGGAAAATGGTCAAGGAATAGATGGGCATTTAGGATGACCAAAATGATGACCAATATTAATTTTATGGCATCTTGTTATAATTCGAGAGGGAATGTGCTGGAAATCTACCCTCCAAAATTCACGAGAGATGAACAAATAACTACATCAGTGTGATCGATATATCCCCCCCTCAAATGGTTAACTTCCAAGGATATTTACCCCCCACAGAATCGCGTATTTGCCGATAAAAAAATATGTACCCTTTTATTTTGAGTTCTCTACAACATACGTATGTTCTTTAAAAGTCTGAGAGGTACACCTATGTACTATTCCTTATGAGTGATAGCTAACATCTATCGCATAGATGAATTTTCACTGTTTTGTTTTCAAGGGAACTTGATGACTCACAATTAAATAGAATTTCTGGCTTTTTCCATTTTCAAACGCCTGAAAATTTAATTTTTTAACAATCCATTTCCATGCAGGGACTCTCCCGCTTGGATATCCTTCATAAAAAACTTTTATTGCTATGTGGAATTGATAGCCCAGGTCTTCACTCGAAAAAATTGTTTCAAAAACCGTTCGTTGTCCTATCAATACATCGAGCGTTCGGTATTTGTATATCAATGGGAATATACGGAAGGACTCATGAATATTCCAGGGATGATGTTGGCCGAGAGCTGTTGGCTGTAGGGGGGAGTGAGCACAGTTGGGGTATATTGATGGCGTCCATGTGTACGGGTAGGTCCAGTAGCCGGTGGTGACAGTGACGTTCCTCCCTCACTTCTCCATCCACACGTATATAAAAGCGTAAAGCGCACATTGGTACGCGCTCTGTGGTGGGGTTACGGCGGGTCCTTGCCCGGTGGATTCAGCGAGGGTGAGTATAGTCGCCGGTGATATTTCAGTGCGCGACTTGCTATCGGAGGGTGCATTTACGTCGAGCTCCGAGCGGAAGCCGGCATCGGTGAGCAGTTTTTTTATCGTTTTTGTTTTTCAACAATATTTTTAAAATTCAGAAGTGAAGTGACTATATTTCTTGCGCTATTTAGGGATTACAGAATTTTTCCAAGGGAATTGAGAAAATTTTGATAATGTAAAATGTGAACTAAAATTGGAGTGAAATTGAACTATTCTGTTCAGTTTTCGATCCATACCGTCCGATCTAAACGAGATAGCCGGATTGTTACAAATATCTCTACAATTTTTCTCATAAAAAAAGAACTTATCACAATTTCGCTATTTTCTTTTGGTTTGGACATATTCATGAAAAACTGATCATCGCGCGGAGTTGACGAATCTCCTATTTGCCCTTCACTACTGAAATATATTTTATTTAAATTTGTTTCTAATTATTTGCATTGAAGCGTTAAATCGTAGTTTTTCATTTTGAATTGTTTGACAACTTTGAACGATTTGAAAATTCGGAAGTGACATTTTTTGTGGGATTATGGAAAAATAAACAATATGTTGCTTATTCCTTGGGAATTGTTGCGCATTCCGTCACGTGGTGATTAAATTGTGTGTGGTGAAGTTCAAGGTATCAAGGTAACTATCACGAGAGAGATAGAGAGTAGGGAAATGGGGATAGTGAGAGAGGTGTTACGCTACGCGGAATATCCGGTTGTGGAAAGTTTGTTGAAGTTGTTAAGCCCCCTCTCAACTTTCGCTTGTGTCGATTGGATAATCGCGTAAAGTCGGCGTAGTTCATTCGTAACCTTATCCCCTTTTCGCTATATGTATTTTTTTAATATTGGAGGTAGTCGCGTGGAAACCGAGGGGTACTCAGTCCCACTCTGGCTTGTTTTATTGTTTATTGGATTGTATACGGAGCAGAAGAGAACAGTGTTGAAGGAGAGACTTACTACTGTTGAGGGTAAGGTACAACCAATTAATTCGATTTATTACGTATGATATGGACTTAATTCAATTATTTTATTCCATAAAATCACAATTTGGTATATCAATGGAAATCCTGAAAAAATAGAATTTTATCAGAACTAAAAGATTTCTGTTTTTTGGTGAAAAATTCAAGAAGTCAACTAAACAAGAGATTGAAAGCAAAGTCGTTTTCGTAATTATAACTATTAAATTTTTGATTACACATATTACTATCTAAAAAAAATTCCATTGCCCGGCGTACTGGCGACAAATCTATACACTACATACGTTGCGAGTAGTAGAGGCCAACGGCGTGTCTGGCGTAGGAGTTCATGAATGAACGACCACTCGTAGTCAACTTGGCCCCAGTGGCCGCTAATGGGCTTCCTTCCTCACGTACAAACTGTATATTTTTAGCCCAAACCACTAGCAGTTACCAGCAATCGTCGTAATTCATACCAAAAAACTTCATCTCATAGCATCACTCAAATTTTTAACACTCAGCGATTTTTCATCTTCACCCTTACAGATAATTCCCGATTGTAAATGCAATATTAGCCACCTTTTTCAGAATTCCCATTTTTTATCTTTATTCTTTCCGAAAAATGTATCCGTCTCGGATCAAGATACTTAGCGGAGGCAGTGTCTCTGCAGCGCTCAACGGACAATATCGCGCGCTACGTTTTTGCCACAATCGCAAATATTTTTCATACTTCTCCTTCAATATTGAGGATTTGATGTAAAACGTATTTATTTAGCAAAAAAAACTCCTTCCATGGGTCATACCCAGCAATAACTAACACAATTAATCCTAAACTAGCATGCGAATATTTCGGGTGAGGAAAGCACTCCTCTGCACGACCAAAGTTATTTATCTATAATAATCAAGAAAATACAATATAAAAAATAAATATTACGGAACGGAGTAAATATTGCAACGTAATAAAAATTTAAAACACAATTTCAGTTACCAATCGTACATAATTTGTTCTGTCTTATTAAATCAAAAATCTCTACAACCGAACGATATATATCCGTCATTTGTTGTGTTTCTAACCTAAACAAGTGGGGAATTGCTCTTGTATTGCATATAGTATAGTCATTTTTACCAATAAATTAGCAATATGCTTCCGATATGGTTATTTTGCACATCATTTCTCTCTATCATGCATAATTCATTGTTAATTTTATTTTATTAAATTGATTAAGATTTCTTTCTAACTAATTTTGTCAGATTTTCAACTTAGTTGAATTTTATCATCATGATTATTCTTATTATCCCTTTCGTCAACACAACCGATTGTCCTTTTTAAAGTTCTATCTCTCCCCTCAGCACTTCAATACAATGTTAATGGAAAAATTTATTTACACATACTTGAATGAATTTGAAACATCACATTTGAACAAAGCATCAGAAAGATGACTTTCAGGGAAATTAATGAAAAATTCGAAATTTTTCATTAATTTCCCAGCCCAACGTGGAGATAACTTTCAGGGTTTCTTTTGCTGTGCGTGGCCGCGCGTTATCCCGTAGCAAAATTATTTGCTACGTACCACTATCAGTAAAACGTCTCTTTTCCTCAATAGCATCACGCAATTTCACCAATTGGTATTGATAACGCTTAGCAGTGAGGGTTTCCCCCTGTTCCAGTATCTCATAATAGATTACACCTTTGGAATTCCTCCAAATACACAACAATTTTTTCCTGTGAATGTTCGGTTTTGCTGTACACGTTAACGGCTCCCCCGGATAAGCCCATGACGTTCGTCTGTTAGGATTGTTGTAAAATATCCACGTTTCATCCCGAGTTACAATTTTATGTAAAAAGTCTTTTTGTTTGAATCTAGTCAGTAAGCACATGGCAATTTCACAGCGTTGACTTTGTTTTCTGAGGTAAGATGATGGGGGACCCAACGACCTTCCTTCTCTATCCTCCCAATTCTTTTTAAACGCCTCCAAATAGCTGATTGAGTCACTTCGAGAGTATCAGCAAGCTCCTGTTGTTTTTGACAGGGATTTTCATTGAGTAGGTTGTCCAACTCCTCGTCCTCAACTTCTTTTGATTGCCTAGGACGTTCTTAATCCTGGAGATAAAAATTTCCGTCCCGAAATTTTTTAAACCACTTTTTACATGTGCTATAAGATACGGCACTCTCTTCCAAGGCTGAACAAATCATTTCTTGTGCTTCTGTAGCAGTTTTTTCAAGTTGGAATATGAAAAGAAGTAAAAATGGTAAAAATTTCTATTTACCATTTTCTTTGAGGTTGTGTTAATCGAACTACAATCCGACTCCAGTGGTTTGATAGCTCACAGATGGCGCTTCAAAACGCCCGGGAAATTTTTTTAATTCAAATAGGTGTTCTAATCAACTTAATCTAGGGACTGAGAATTAAGTCATACGCCTAATAACTTGAGCTTATTTAGAAAATTTGGATGGACTACAATCATAAACCCTCTACCCAACTGAAAAATTCATAAATAATAGTGTTCTTTGATAATTAGAAGAAGCAGTTGATGGATCATTGAGTATTTATTAATATAAAAATTTGGCACGTTTGACCATTTTTAGAACAAAAATTATCCTTAGATATTTCCAAGTTATCTATAAATAATCTTCCAGCTTCACTGAAGCCACATATTCATTTTTAATTTCTCGTACATATCAAGTTCCACCGTCCATTATTTGGCAATCATTTTTTACTGAAAACGGGAGTTTATATAGAGTTTATGTAACATCTTGTAATGTCACAGGATATTATTGGATTAGATGGTGAAATTCACATTCGTACCGCATTCGCAACATGACATGACTAACCAAATTCTGGAGCGTAGACGAACAAAAGCATTAGAAATTCCTCGATCGAAAAAATTTTATGCAATTATTCTTGGAGAGGAACATAAAGTCAATGATTTGAAGGATACCAATAATAAATGATTGACAATCAAATTCATCATTCTTTTTATAAGTGAAATATTTGTGTTGAATTCAACTTATTCAAATAAAATCCGTTGTATTTAAATAATCTGTCTCCACCATCTCATGTCTAAGGTTTTATTCGATAATTTTCCAGAAAACGACGCTTATTTACCTTTCAAAAATAAGTGATAAATTGCCCACGTATCGAATATAGTATAGTAATTTTTGCCTAAAATTAACAATATGCTTCCTCTCTTACTTGAGTATTTGCTTATAAGTCTATTTGATGTTACAAGGAGGGGTAACGGAGGTGATCATGTATAATTAATTGTTTATTTAATTTTATTAAATTGAATACAATTTCTTTTTAACTAATTTTGTCACATTTTCATAAAAAACGAAAACTGATAATGGTATCGACACCATGTTTGAAGTCGGTCTGGATAACATGAGTACGAGTATTTCTAGCGCAAATTTAATCGATTTGGACAATAATTTTTTTAGTTCTCGTGACGAGACTGAATCGGTCACACACATACATCCATGCGGATGTGCTCTCAAAACATCATATTCTGATTCCTGAAGCCAGAATTCGTCATCCCAACTCGAAAAACTAGACAATTTAATTTCGAGGAATACAATGCTTCCATTCAGAAGTAAAAAGGAAACTTGAAACATTAATCTTGGTCTTTTTTGCTTCCGAATGAAAGCATTGCAATCGATCGATTTTTCGATCCTCTAATTTTGCTCGGAAATGATGTAGAATGGTCTGAAACGTAAAAATACAAAATTTGAGGACCATGTGTGTATGTGCGCGTGGTCAAATCGGTCCACTTGATGGTCAGCTTTTAGAAAATCGAAGAAATAAACGTCTAAAATAATTCCAAAAAATCTGAAATTTTGTCAGATTATAAGTATTAATGAGGACTAACTCTGTGTTCAAGTTCAGCCGGGTCGGCCTAGCCGTTTCGGAAAAATCGAGGTTTGTTTCTGAATCGTTTTTCGCAAATATCTCGGAAAATATCCAACCGATTTCAACTTTTTTTTCAAAATATTCGTCTCGATGTCGTCTCTCTAAATCTATCAAAATATACCTAATCCGCCATACAAAGTTTTCGAGATATTTTAGTTTTTCTGTTTTTCGCTAAAAATCATTGTACGCGCTCTCAGTTAAAAAAAAATCAAAATATCAACTTGAAATTTGTCACAGACTTTCCTTTTATGAGTGCAATGTTTCCTATTGAAGATGGGCTGAATCGGATGATTAGTTTCAGAGATATTCCATTTTGTATCTAAAACGATTTTCTTGAATATCTCAAAAACTACTTGAGCGATTTCATTTTTTTTTTAATGTTCGTCTTGATGTGCTCTATCCCAACCAATTAAAATATATGAGGTATTCCATGCCAAATGAGTCAACCGCTGACTCTCACCCTCTTGGAAATTGATGGCGATTTTTTCTACGATTGGGGAGGTTGAAAAGCTATATCTCAAATTTTTTCAGATTTTTTCGGCAGCCCAGTTCGGAGATACGATTTTTGTTTAGCTTTTCCGGTTTTTTTTCAATAACTTGCGTTCTATCCATCTGATTTTGATTTATTAAGCATCAAAATTTTTCATTTTTTACTGTCTATAAGAATATTTTTAGTGAAATTTTTGTTTCGATCTCTAGATGCATATTATAACGACTTTTCGAATAAAAAAGATGAAAAACTTGAATTATACAAATTACGTCACGGATGATTTGTTTCATTTTTTTTCAGTAATTCTTATAATCAAAACAAGTATTTTGAGCCATCATGCAAGTTGGGCAGGGTCCTGGATCTATTTTATTTTCAATTTTTTCTTTTCGAAATTCCGTAAATTTGGTCGCAACACTTCAAAATGGCGTTGATTGACTTTGATTATAGACAGTATGAAGTGAATTTGATTGTATACCTATATATTACATTTTTTTTCGATACATAGTCGAAGTCGTTTTGCGGTGTTTTGACCAAATTTGGGAAATTTCCAAAAGAAAAAATTAAAAATAACATAGATCCAGGAGGATGTCCAACTTGAATGATAGCTCAAAACACTTGTTTTGATTATGAGAATTACTGAAAAAAAAATTTTGAACATCAACGCTGACGTATTTTACATAATTGAATTTTTTCGTCTTTTTTTCTTCGAAAATTCATTATTATGAGCATTTAGGAATCGAAAAAAAAAATTACTAAAAATAGTCGTATAGGCGGTATAAAACGGAAAATTTTGACGCTCAATAAATCAAAATCGGACAAACAGAATTCGAGTTATTGGAAAAAACGGAAAAATGTGAAAAAAATCATATCTCCGAACTGGGCTGCTGAAAAAATCTGAAAAAATTTGAGAGATAGTTTTTCAACCTTCCCGATCGTAGAAAAAATCGCCATTAATTTCCCAGAGGGTGAGAGTCAGCGATTGACTCATTTGACGTGGAATACCTCATATACACCCTGTCATGGGAAATTTTCGAGATATTTAAATTTCTCGTTTTTCCACTAAAAATTCTTGTACGCGCTCTCAGTTATTCAAAAATCAATATATCCTCTCGAAATTTGGCACAAAGTTGCCTTCCATGAGTACAATGGTTCGTATTGAAGATGGGCTCAATCGGATAATTAGTTTAAGAGATATTCAACGTTGTATCTAAAACGATTTTCTTGAACATCTCAAAAACTACTTCACCGATTTTATTTTATGCGATGAGACTGGAAAGAGCTTGGATGAAAGAGAAAAAAAAAGTAGCGAATTGTAGATATAAAACGGTATATTAGAGAGGGAATTAATTTGATCATGATGAAGCCATTCGGAAGCTCACCATCAATTTATTGATGGCGGAGAAAGTATCCAAATATTACTTTATGACATGCTCACTGCCACGTGCTCGCAGTCATATGCTCGCTGCCCGCTGCTTGTTCTGTTTTTTCATTAACTAGGCAAGACGCGCGCTTCGCGCGTGCTAGTTAGGCTGCGTGGTTCTGATACTGAATTCGACACTAAAGAAATGATGCAAATATTTGTGTCTGTTCTTCAATCTCGAATTCTTTAGTCAAATTCATGATTGCATCGACTGATCGAAGTCACTTGACAACTGCACCAATAAGAAACTACATCAAAATTGCAATGATCCCAGCGAATGGAACCAATGTAATGTCTATACACAGAAAAAAAATCTTGATTCAAATCGAATATTAAGCCCCTAATCGAACCGATTAAGATTTAATTAAATCAAGAATCATACCAAATAGATTTCATTAACTTGGATTGAGTATATCCAAACAAGTCATGGTCATTTTTTTTCAATAGAAATATCAATTTTCGCCTAAAACTTTCATAAGTCTGCGAAAAATGGCTGAAATAAAGTGGTTAATATCTCAATTTGGAGCTTATTCAATGAGCTTCATGTCGGACATAGAATTTCTACGAGTTATTCTACGAGAAAGACGCCAGCTCGGGACAAAACACTGAAATAACATCTTTCCAATTTGTGACTTACAAAATCCGACAGATACACCATATAGCATACAGCCCGCATCGTCACAATTGGAAGAACGAAAAATGCCCTCTAAGGATGACCTATTGATTTACTCGCTGATTCGACTCAAAGCGCTAGAAAAATCCATCGCAATTTCAATTTTCGAATAACCCATGAAGGAATAAATATTTGCTAAAAAATCTCATAAGTCTGCGAAAAATGAGCTCCACAACTGATATACGATTTATACTGATAATCAAGACAGAAAATAATAATTCAGGACAAAACGATGAGAAAATATGAAATTTTCAATTTGTGACATACCAAATTCGAAACATAATTACCTATAACTTCGTCAAATTATATAATTATATAAGATCTTCAAATTGGTGTGAAATGAATCTACATTGGCCAAATACAAAGGTCCAAAAATGAATGAAAAGGCCCAATTTCTGGGTGTGACATGAGCTTCGAAACAGCAACAATCTCCAATAACTTCATGAAAATTCAATCAAATCGTATCCTATACATCACAATGTGAAGAACCAATTGTACCCTTCAAGATGATACGTTAACTTTCCCACTGACCAACTCAAAGAGATAGAAAAATCCAGCCAAAGTTAAATTTTCAAGTTAGACGCGAAAAAACAATTTTCTTGCAATAAAAAAAAATGAAAAAAAAAACAATTTTCTGCCTATAAGTTCCATAGTAAGGATGAGAAATGACCAGAATTCAATAATTCCCTTATCAATTTGAGTATAAAATATATATGGTTTATCAAAAAGGGAGAACAGAATTAGTNAAGTTAAATTTTCAAGTTAGACGCGAAAAAACAATTTTCTTGCAATAAAAAAAAATGAAAAAAAAAACAATTTTCTGCCTATAAGTTCCATAGTAAGGATGAGAAATGACCAGAATTCAATAATTCCCTTATCAATTTGAGTATAAAATATATATGGTTTATCAAAAAGGGAGAACAGAATTAGTATGAAAACCCGAAAAAGGACCAGCGTCACGATTACGGATTGTCCTATTGGGGATCAGAAATATTATGAATCATTTCGAAGAAAAATACATACCCTTCAAAATGGTATATGATGAGTTTCATTCGCTTCAGAAAATCAAATTCAAACTGACTTTACAATAAAATCATGGAAATGTATTTTCTGAATAGGATCTTTTATAAATGAATGGAAATTGCAGATAAATGAATGAATCAGGCACCAATGGTGAAGTAATTCAATGTATTTGCAGCTTAGTATGAAATATCTCCATAGATTCGGACAGAAACCGAGAAAGTCTCGTCATTGAGAGGAAGAAATTGGCACTTTTCAAAACGTGACACGTTAAAATTGTTACATCATCGTTTACAACAATTTATCTAGTGAATCGAATGGATAATATAAAGTATCAATATGAAGATCTCGATGAGACCTTCAAGTTGACATGTGACATATCCTCTCTAATCAAATTTGAACCCTAGATAAACGGTAGAAACTGTAATTTTTTACATGTGACATAACGTAAAGAATGGGAACAATCTGCAATAATGGATATGAATTCCATTGGATCAGGATTGTCATGCATCATTTCGAAGAACGATAAATATTCTTTGGGATGGTATATGAATTGTTTAACTGGCTCGACCGATAGTTGCAGAAAGAACCGATCCAGGCTGAATTTGCAGTAAAATCGTAAAATTTCATTTTCTGGATAGAACCTTTCATAACTTGAAGAAAATTAAGTATGGGATATCTTCACATAATCCAATAGAAACCAAGCAAATCTTGCTATTTAGGAGGATCTCGATGAGACCTTCAAATTGACATATGTTAAATCCCCGTTGGTCAAGTCTAAGGCTTCGATAAATCGTAAAAACTATCATTTTTGAGGTGTGTCATAACGGACAAAATGGAAATAATCTGCAATAACTCAATAAAAATTGGATTAAATGATATTTATCATACATAATTTTGAAGAAAATAAAATGCCCTTCAAAATGGTGGATGAATATTCCCGTCTAGTCGACTTGGAAGTACCGAAAACCCCAACCAAACTCAATTTTTAGGGTCAACCATAAGAATTCAATTTTTTGCCTAAAAACCCTCATACACTGAGAACAAAAATTTCTAATAACTGAAACATATTTTCTTGAGACAAGTAAATTTTCTTCAATTGCTTAATTCTCTCAGCCATCTCAACTCACATGACCCGAGAAAGGCCTCATGCTTTAAAATCTTCTTGTACTCAAGTATGATTTTGTCGCAAATGAACTTACTTAAATCGCGTAGAAGAATCGTCAATCTTCGTCTAGTCTTTATTGTTTTCATGATTTTTTCGTTATGCACTTTCAATATTGCAATATGTAAAATATTCATGACACAACGCAGAACGATAGTGATGAATGAAAATTTATTCGAGTTCCGTGAAGTGCACATATTCTGAGATTTAAGCCACTGAAAATAATTTACTTTTCTCAAGAAAATATGTTTCAGATATTAGAAATTCGTTTTCTCAGTGTAAGTGAATGAAAAATGAAGATAATTGCGTAAATCAGAAGTCAATTCCTGGCTAATTCAATATATTTTCACATAAGTATGAAGTATCTTCACAGATTCCAACTCAAACTGAGTGATTTTGGCCATTCAAAGGAAAAACATGGAGATTTTTAAAACGTGACGTGCTAAAATCGCTACATTATCGCTTACAGCAATTAACCTAGGTGATGGGGTAGATAATATAGTATATACATTTAAAGATCTCGATGAGACCTTCAAAGCGACATAAATCCCCGTTGGTCAAGTCTAAGGCCTCGATAAATGGTAAAAACTGCCATTTTTGAGGTGTGGCATAACGGAAAAAATGGAAGCAATGTACAATAACTCGATGAAAATTGGAGCAAATGGCATTTATCATACATCATTTTGAAGGGCATAGAATATTCCCATCTAGTCTACTTAGAAGTACCAAAAAATCAATCCAAAGTTAATTTTTCAAGTAAACCATAAAAATTCATTTTTTGCCTAAAATTCTTGTAAGTCAATGAAAAAAGGTCGGATTCGGATGAATCAGGTGTCAATTTGAAGCTCATTTAATAAGCTTTCGAACGAGTATAACCAATGGGTAACCCTTGGTTACGGACACGGATTTTTCTATAGGGGAAAATCCTCGTATTATGCAAAGTACTAGTAGTCGGGCCTGTGACAGGTACATGCGTATGTCTGTCATAGGCACGAGAAACGGATCCATTCGGAAGCTTACTATCAATGGAATTGGTAGAAATGAAAAGAAGAAAAAGACTAATAACGCAAAAAGGAACGGTCGCATGCCTTCTGTCGAATAGGCTCGAATCCCTGCTTGTTTAATTTTATTTTTATCATGTTAGTTCCAATTTTCTATTGATGGAGATGATGCAATGAATGCTAATGCCATCCTTACAATGATATATTTATAATTCAACTTTCTGTTGAATTCCCCGCTATTGACACTACGCTCAAAACATTCAGAGGAAATTGAGAAGTGGAAAGAAGGTGTTGCAGAACATGGCTGGTCTGCTAACTTTACGGGGCTGATGGCTAGAGTTCGATGATATATTTGTCATGAAATTTTCACGAACGCATTCGTTTTGTTTAGTGACATGAATATGTTTTCTATACAACAAGTGGCACGATATATATGTTGGAGGCAGCATTGCCAGGTTCTCTTCAAGAAAAGTGGGAGACGCCACCTAGAAAAAGCAGGAAGAGAGGGATCTAAGGGGAAGGTTCGAAATTTATGGTTTTAAATAACAGCTCTTTATTAATTGTAACTTTTAAAACCGATTCTATGAATAATATCACTTCCATTACATACTCTGTAACTCTAGGCGTTCTCTGCATAAGTATCTTGTGTCATTCATGCTCTCAGAAATTCTGTAATTGGAAACTCGAAATAGGATTTGGAACTGATTAGCCGTTTTGTGTGCAGTGATCCATTAATAGTCGCAGTGATGAGTTTCTTTTTCCATGCAATTTTCATCTTGTCGCTTTAGAAAAAAATATCTCTGCCGCTGCGCTTAAGTGAGGAAGACTGAGCATTGCGAATATGAACTTTGTCAATAAAGGGTACATTTTTGTTCTACCTCCTTTCTTGATGAGAGCCACATTTCCCCAGAAGGCAGAAATACTGGGATTCTTGAAATTCAGAGATAAAGAGTTACGAACACTTCGTCACTCGAGATCGATGCTCATCGACACTGATGATATTGGGAAATTTCAATGTCATTGGTGCGATTGTCTCCATCTCCTTGATATTGTTAGATTTAAGAGAACTGAATCCTTTGAGCTCAATGTTGTCGAGCGGCACTCTTTCTAGAATCTGTATCACAGCTACGATATAGAAATTCAAGCATGTTTTATGAAAGTCAATTACCTACTGAGGCTCGAATGTTGTATCATTAGAAATCATCATAGCTGCTTTCACACCGTAGTAAATATCTTCCAATGATCGAAAGTTTCTAGGATTTTTGTTATCGAATCGAGTTATCGAACCTTTTAGAATTATGTATAAAATCCCAAGAAAGTCTTGACGGTGTTTTCCACCTCCTCATTCAAATTACAAATTTGGGGTTCTTCTGTTTGCATCAGAAGATTCAGGTTATTTGGAAGTGGAAGCACGAATTCTAAAAAATTCAGGTGCATTTTGACTTGCGGATTCTTCATATCATTTAGAATTTGCTCTGACAATCTTTGGAATTCCATGAGTCGTTGCATCAATGAAATAGAATTTCAATGCTCCCCACTCGTGATTAACACAAGACATAACCTGATGGAGTGACAGCCATTGTGTTGCTGTAGGGTGTAGCATTTTATGAGGTTGCATGTCAATAAATTCTTGGAATTTTTGAAGACATTTCGTCACTTAGGTGAGTTACTCAAATGATTGTAGATGTTGTGCAATAAACATTCAGGTGCTCGAGGGAGTTTCGAGGCTGCAGCAAATGCACAAATTGTAAAGCTATGACAACTACGCTTCATAATGAGGAAATCGGAGATAACCTATTTGAATACCGCAGAAATAGAATAATGTTTCTCCATCGTCGCATTTGCACCATCTGCACTGAACGCAATCATATGAGTTTTCCAGAAGATTCTATGACGATGTAGTTCTTTAGTGATAGCGTTGAATAATGCAGTTGCCAATGTGTCAATGACTGGGAAAAGTGCAAAATGCTGATCAGTGACCACAGTAGAAATATCAGAAGTGATTCTCACGATGACGGCAAGGTGCTTCGTGACTGATATGTCCTCGGATTCATCGATAATACCAAACTTTTTCCTTTTCATTTCCGTACGTACAATTAACGTAGCTTCTTTCCCCATAACATTTTTCACAATTGCAGTGGCTTGAGTTCTTCTACAAGACAATTTTTTTTAGCAACTTCTGAGTTAGAATATATACGCTATATGAGAGGCACTAGATGATGAGCTGACGGAAAGACTGCAGTATGCTCAGCAATGTATACTGCAATGCAAATCTCACCATTCTTCACGGTGATAATTATGTGTGAGTCACCACGCAAACATGTCAACGATTGCAATATCGACTGTTTCTGCAGAGAAGTCATGTTGTGCTTGGTTGTGTTGAGATGACAATCGAGGGCTCCTTTCCCGCCTTTGATTTTGACATCATCATTACATGCTTCACAGTATGTGTGAACCAGGTCTTCCTGGCTATTTGCAATCCAACTTTTATACTTTCAAGCTGTCTCCCACGAATTGACATACATTTTTGATCATATTCAATGTTGAAAGGTATTGATGTTGTTTTATTGTTTTTCCTGGCTGGTCCACCAGAGTGGTTTTCATTTTCTGAATTCATCCGAACTGATTCATTTTGAAAAAAAAAATTCAATGCAGAAATTGACCTCCAGTAGCTCTCTATTTACGTTGATGAGATTTAAACCAGAGTTGGTGAGGAAGTGAGATTTCAACCAGAGTTGGTGAAGGATTGATTGAATAATGAAGATGGGTATCTCTGTACGAAAGTTGCACTGATAATGGCGATGCTTTGTCCGAGATAGCATCACTCTGTACTGCTACGCGGGGAATTAGAAATCCAAAAGCGAGACAAAATTTTCGAGAATAAATTTGGTTGTCCATGAATGGTTAGACTATTATCATGAGAAAACCAGAGGATTTATTGAAAAGCGGGATTTCCGCATGAAACCCCCAGAGTAGGACATTTCTTCAAAAAGCGGGAGATGCCATGCTAAAGCAGAAGCGACGGCAATGCTGGTTGGAGGCAAAAAAACCGACTAGTGGGACGTATCAATTTTGAATTTTTTTTTCTTGCAACTTTTCTGAAACAACATGATTATTCTTTATTTACTGAAATTAAATTGTATTTCTAATTCCATGAGAACGAATTCGTCAAAAGTTTCATTATTTGCTCTTCTCCTACAAATTTAACGAAAATCATGTAAATGTAGCGTCTACCAAGAAATTTGATCCACCACTATAAGATTGGTTTGCAGTAAATAATTTCACGTCTTTTCATGGGTCAATAATGTTGATCGATGTTGTGTAACGTGACATTTTTCATGGGGGTTAAAATGCCTATTACCTTCGCCCTTCTGCCCCTGAATCTAGTTGAACTCGAAAATGCAGAAATCTATGGGCGCCAGGTAATTTTTAACCGGAATTACCAAACCGGAGGAATCTACAAAATCAACTCTACTAAATCGAAAAACTCTAAAACGTACAAAAAAAAGGGAGAAAACTAGATTTTTGGGGAAAGGTAACGGTCCTTGGTTCGCTCAGTGTGCTCAGAGAGGGGTGGATTTTAGGTGGAAACGGGTTAATGGGGCGGTCAAAACTGCAAAACAGCAAAAAAAAGGAGACCGACATTATCCTTACTGGTTTCACTATTGAAATTTAAGAATCACCAATTTTACAAAAAAAATACATTTCAATTCTCTCAAAAAAATATAAAAAAAGAAAAAAATCTACAATTAATAACTAACAATACTGACAATAATAATAATCATAATATTAATGCCCCACTCTGATAGACAATAGTCTAATCTGACAAAAATATTCGAAGAAAGTAATATCACCGATAAATGCCTCAAATATGCCGAAATAAACATTTGGGGAAGGTAGAAATACACGCTAATTTGGGGAAAGGTATGCGAGCGACAATGAGAGCGAGAGAGAAGAGAACGTATTCATCCATCGATTTTTCGTACCAGCCAAAACGGCTGAAATTCCGCAAAACTCAACTTGCCATAACTCGAAAATGGCAGAGTCAAAAATTACGAACCCTGAGACAAAATGTCCGGGAGAGTCTACCGAAAACAACAATACCCAAAAAATAATTTTCCCTAAATAATTAGCCGCCCCAGGTTAGTTAATCCCCGAGCGGAATTCTAAACGCAAAAATGCTCGCGTGAAGCGAGAATAGCCACGTGTGAACGTGGATGGGTTTCTGAGGGGAGTCGAGAGTCGGGGGGAATTCCCCCTCGAGAAACACGGCGTACACGCCAGCGAGAATGGGCTGGAAATCCATAAAAACCAAAAATGGAATATCCGGAAATCGGCAGAGCGAATTTTCGGAAACCCTGAGATGAATTACTCAGGGAAGCTCCCCGAACACATTGATCCACCAACCATAATTTTAATTAACTATCTACGTGAACCAACTCAATTTTAACATGAGTGGAGTTTCTTACGTGCGAAAACCCACGTGTAACGGGAATGGACGCGCTCTAACAATTCAACGTGATTAATTATCCCCTCCGGAGGGGTTTTTCTCCGATAGATTCGCATAAAAGATCTTTAACCAACGTAATAAGCCGATGCACAGTGTGATCGGAGCCAGGTTTGAGCCGGAAATAACCTCAAAAAGGGGAGAAATCCCCTTGAATAACTCACCAAAAATTCACGAAAACCACCCAATCATGAGTGAAAAAGGGGGGGATTGGCACCTCCCAATTGAATTATTCTTTACATTCACCGTTTTAACGGAATAAAATGCGACGTACGGGGCTGAAGACCCCGTAGTCGAATAACTAGAAGCCGAAATGAATTCGGAAAAATGAATAAACCGAACTAAAACCTCACTTTGGATTTCTTACCCCTCTTTGGGGTGTTCTTCGCCATCATGTAGATACAATAATCCAAATGTGGGCTCTATAATCCTAGGATAGGCACTGTACTGGCACTAGTTCCGGTGAGGTCAAGGGTCAACGCCGAACTACTGAACTCACGAGCGTCTCGAGACACCTCAGAGCGCGGAATTCACCGCTCAATCACCTGAATTTTGATTGGTGCGGACACGCCCCTCGAAGGTGCGAATCTAACGACAATTAATCGCGACTCTCACGACCTGGCGCGATTATTCAAATCTCACCTAACTTTTTTCTAATCACCTAACACAAAACTAGTTCCTTTTTATTAATTATTCCGCGAGACTAGGCGAAACTGATTGTCGTTCGGATAATTACTAAGGGTCTTTGGCGCTTCCCACGGATCGGATCAAGTTACCGGCACTTGTTATTACTCCACTACTAATTCTTGCTGAACTCGTTTCTTTCATCGAAAACCCAAAGGCAACCTGGCGATTCGTTGGAGACGATGGTTGCACTCGCTCCGAACGACCTTCCACCCAAAACAAAAACGTAACCAATTAACCCCTGAAAATCCAACGAAATTGGAGCGCCGGCATTTCAGCCTGACCTATTCGATTACCCGCAAGATTAACAATAGGATGAACCCCATAAAAAGAACCGGATGACTCTATAATTTTGGCCCTTCTTCGCGATAATTTTTCTGGGCCCTCAAAGACGCGTAATTACTAATCTTTACTAATAAACGGAATCGATAACTCTAAACGGGAATAAGCCACTCGGAAGTGGATAAGGGACTCTCACTCTCTCGCTCTAGGATTCTTACTCGCGGATTTTAATTCAACGCTGTAGGAGTCTCGCTGTTTCCAGATCGTTTTTAGTGTTCCTAATGAACATCCCCACATGTTCGTTACAGTTGATTGAAAAATAAACATTGGGAAACTTCTTCGAGGGATTACTGTTTGATATTGAAACTGAGAAAGAGAGTTGAATCATGAAGATGTGTTTATGGAATCTGTGAATAGAGGAAAAACACCCAAGAACTTCTAGGATGGAATCGAGTCAATCCAAGGCGAGTAAATCAGCCTTCTGGTTCATAGTGGAGTGCAGATGGAAAATAGGGTCCTAAAATTTGTGTGTAAATGTCGCTTCGTACGTTGATATATTTGCTTCCTCGTGATTTTTCCCTGGAGGGAACTATATAAGATAACCTTATCCTTAAATTTCCAGATCGATTAAATTTTTTTTCAGTGAGTAATAAATTTTTGAAAATTTTGGCTGTTTTCAAGAAAATATACACAGAAAAAAAGGTACTGATTGAAGTCGACGTCGGCTTGATTGTAATCGATTTTCAACTGGATTCAAGTCAAGTGACTCGAACTACACTAATCCGGATTCCGGGTCTGAGATGAGTCGAAAGTGGTTTATTTCCAGAAGAAACGTGTCGAACCAACATTGATTTTAATCAAGCCGGAAAATCGACTTCAATCAAATGGAAACATCGGTTCGAATCAAACGGAAAAGCGGAGTGATTCACGCGGCAATTCTGAATGTTCCAATTAGTAGATAGCGACTTGATTCAAGTCAATTTTGCCGCTTGATTTTTCGGCTTAATTCTATTCAAATCAACACTTAGTCCAAGTCGGAAAGATACACTGTTAAAAATTGACCTGAATTAAGCTGAAGTCAATCCGAAACAAGTCGAAAAATCGATTTGAATTCAGTCTGCTATGCCAGTTGCACCCGTCCGAGCCCGACTTAATTTTTTTGTTTATCGTTATTTTACATCGCTTCGATCCGGTAAGGGTATACTGCGATGATGATCAAGACTTTGAATGGTTAGATCGCACTATTCTACCCAGCCGGGATTTGAACTCGGAACCTTTCGCATGTGAGGCAATGAACTTACCCACTGCGCCAAGCCACGGGGCCTCCGACTTAATTCTTGTCGACAATTCGACATGAAATAAATCAATTTCTCGCATGATTCAGTCCGACTTGATTCAGACCGATTTTTTGGCTTGATTCAGGACGACTTTTTTGAGGTGTATTCCTCGCTTGTCATAACATGAAATATCTTGATTTGATGATTAGGAATCGAATTTCTGTCTTCATACATTTATAGACATTCGAAAAAGTTTCAAAGTTATACCAATTAAAGTCGATTTACTTGTGTTTTGGGCCCTCCATCGTCGAATCATTTTATTTCAATTCGTAATTACTCGAAATATCAACTTTTTTGAATCTAGAATTCTCAAGGTAAGTTGAGAAAATAATGGCCAATATCGCCAACAAAAGACAATGGGTTCTTTGCACTAGTTCTCTGTTGAATGATAATTTTTCTTTTTCCACTTCTTCTTCTCTTTGAACTAGAGATAAAAAGATTTGATGGGAGAAAACTGAGAATCGAAAGCATCCGAAAAAGTGATGTAAATAGAATATGGGAAAGTGGTCTTAATTCAATTGAATTTATTGAACTGATTCACGACAGTAAATTATGTGAACAAATCCTCCAATTCTGCCCGGTATTAAAAAAAAGGGGAAACATTTTTCGTCAGTAACCTATTTCGCCAAGCTTATACTAGACTCAGCAATTTTTGAAGTTCATCTCAGCTTATGAATAAAAAAAATACTTATTCATATATATTGTACATTCTATAATTCTTATTTGATGAGAGGTTCGAAATTGTTGGAATATGAGATGGATGGATGAAATAATAATGGATTTTCGGGAGCGGGTCCAATAAATCACTGCCCGCACGTGGTTTCCACGAATCACAATATATTGTGACTAGTAAATGTTTTCATAGAGTCAAAATAAAGTACAATGATTAAATTGAATATTGAGCTGAGCACAACAGAAATAATAATATTGAGCCGAACTGTAATTGATAAAACCATTGAGCGGACAATAGGTTATGTAACCGAGCGATAAAAATATACACGTCGTGTACGCTAGCACGCCCGGAACGATGGTGAGCATGAGATCTGAAGTGCGTAGAGGTGTGGGATCATTCGGTAACGACCTCATATTCCAGCCCAGTGGCCCGGGAATATCGACCGATTTCAAACAATTATAATATATTATTATATTATAATTAATAAGTTTAAAAGTTGTCTTGAAACACATGGTGTTTCAAAACGACTTTTAAACCTCTCGTGGCTAAATGCATGAAGAGATAAAGAATCCGGGAAAAATATTTACAAAATTCCCGGTTGCCTAAAATGGAAATAATTGAAAATTGAAAATGACCAAAAGGAAGGACGGGTTATGGACCTGGGTAGGAATGAGGACGGAGCGAAACGATGCTGCAATCGTGTCACTGGGGCTGCGTTCACGCCTGCGACATGAATCTATCGGTGGGTTCAGAAGGGAATTCTCTCATCTATGGTGAAAGGGATAAAATTTTGAATCAGCAATCGGGAAATGAGTATATTTTCAACTTTTCAATTTATATCAGGCAGTTATTTTGACGGCCCGGCGAATCGAAATTAAAATTTCATGTCAGTACCAAGTTTCATAACCGCTGAAAATTTTCTATGAAGTTTTCATAAGAATCTTCATGTGTGTGTAGTATATACGCATAACATTTTTGCAAACAATTTTGATAGAATAAACGATCGGATAATGTTTCTTTTCATGCGGTCGATGTGTTTGCGTGTTATTTAAAGCTGATTAAATTTCGAACAACATCGCCTCAGCGAGGTTCCAGATTTTTAAATAAAATTCGTGAGAAAGTGTCCAGAAATACATCAATGAAGAATATATTAAAGAAGGGAATTTATACAGGGTGCCACATCTTTGTGACGTAATAGGAAATGATTGAATGGGATGTGGATGAGGTAGGACTGGAACCGGAATTATTTCCAATATGAATAACCAGAAAATTTTCATTGAAAAAAATTAATAGTCCAGACCGGGATTTGAACCCGGGACCTTCCTGTTGCGTCCAAAGACGTGATACGTATTCTTTTTACTGAAAACGTATCACGTTGTCTTGTCAGTGAATTAATTCTCTGAAAAGAGAATTAATTCACTGAAAAGAATTTAAAGGGATAAGAAATTTTGCATTCGAACCATTTCAGTCGATATTGCATATGGGAAATATAAGAAAGGAATTCGATTTTTTTTTTATACGATCCAAAGTCACCATTACTTGGGTGGCAACGGCTGGAGTTGTCTCCAAGAACGTTATCACCAGGAGGTCCAGGTATCCGTACCGATGCGTACATTAGTGTATCGACATCGTACAATGCCCCCTCCTCAAATTAATATATTAAAACTCATATACATATTTCAATCAAGAAAAATGCAATGCGAGGTAATAAAAAGCCTCGATGCACTTCCAAAGTCAGTTCGGTCATCCATCCCGTCTCCAGTTCTGCGGGGTCACTCAAGATTATATTCGAGATAAATTGATTAATAAATAAATTGGATAATGTGAATTTTGCCAAAGTAAAATGTTCAATTGAAATCGCGGAAAAATCAATTTCGATTATCGAGTGAAAATAAAAATTAATAATTCGTTAAATTTTGGAACCTGTGATTGGTGATGAAAATTAAACTGTTGTTGAAAATTACTAGAAAATAATCTACGGGGCCATAGAATTTGGATGACGTTATGGCGAATTGCATAAAAATGGATGAGTTGATACAATTTTATGATTATTAATTTTTTTATTGGAAAACTCAAATTGTAGTTTGGAATTTCAGTAATTCTGCGGTAATTGTAGGAAGAAAGAAATTATTTTGGTCCGAATTTAGTATTTAGGGACAATTGATTCATTTAAAAAATTAACTAATTTCTGAATTGTTTATTTGGACTTAAAGAAAAAATTTCATCTTTTGCATTAATTCTAGCGAATTAATTTTGAATGCGTAACTCAATTTAAAAAATGAATAAATAAATTAATAAAATTAATAAATTTTTTATGATAAATAAATTTTTGATGAATACATTTTTGATGATTCTAGAAAAAATAGGAAAATTTGCTATCCGGAAGTGTGCGTAAAATTAAAACAATCAGTTGGATTTTAAATTAATTCTGTTGTAAGCAAAATTCTGATTTTTTATCATTTCTATTTGGTTAATTCAAATAAATTTTGATTTGTTAATTTTTAATTTTCCTTTTATTATTCCAACAATTTACCCATCACCAATCTCTAGCTATTGTTACATCTGGAGACGTACTGCATTTTTATTGAAATGAAAGAAAAATTGATAATGATTGAAAAATAATGGAATTAGAAAATAATGAATAATACGTGGTTTCAAAAAGCAGTTCGCATTGGAGGTAATTGAAAGCGAGTCTCATTTTTAATCGATATTACTCATGAAAATATAAGAAGGAATTTAATGAAGAAAAGAAGGTATAAAAAAAAGAATAAGTTTTTGTAACGATCATGGAATCGTTGGGTGGCAACACTTTGAATTGTCTCCAAGAGCGTTATCACCAGGAAGTTCAGGTATCCGTGTCGAGGTGTACCTTGGTGCATCGACATCATGTCATGCCCCCTCCTTTGACAAACACATCAAAATTCATATACATACATTAATTAGTACTTCCTCGCAATCCGAGGTAATAAAAGAGCGTCGATGCACCCCCAAAGTTAATTCCCACCGTTCTTTGTTCCGGGTCATTTCTCGCGTTGTCTAAACCATTCAAAAGTTGAAGAATTTAGTCCTGCTTACTTCTCTCTTCAAGAGAAACTAATTAAGGTGTGAACTTCCGTTCCGAAAAATTGTAAATTTTTTTTTTACGTGAAATTATTGTGAAATCTAACTAACCGAATATTGGATTACTTCAAGAAACTACAAAAAATGGATGAGTAAAACAAAATAAATAATAAATTTGATTTAAATCGGGAAATGACATGGTGAAATGTTTAAGGGTTTCAATTATTCAAGAAAAAAAATCAATAATTATTCAATATTTGAGCATTTTAGTTCGGGGAATTCAATATAAAAAAAAGTTTCAATTCTTGATGCAAATTTTCGCGTTGATTCGAGGGATAAATTTTATATTGTGTGACAATTTATATTCAAAATTGGTGAAAATTAATCCATTTGTAAATTATTTAATTCAAAGAATTTGATTTCGTTGAAATTTGAATATAATTTAAATAAATATTGACTTCATTTATTGTGAATTTTAATCCTCTATTATTCTAACAATTCACCCGACTCCAATTCCGAGCTATTAGCGAAAGGTAGGCTCAAAATAGGAGAAAATAACTGTCATAATTTTCCAGAATTTATTGGATTATTAAAATTATAATTGAATATTTTTCCTGGGAAATCATGACGTAGCACTATTATCCTCGCGGATAGGCTAAAAATAAGAGAAATAAATCGTCATGGTTTTTAAGTATTTCTTTGATTATAAAAAATATAGTTAAATATTGACTGCGAAGTCATGACGTAACATTCCGATTATGCATCGATCGGGTGCCCTCCCAACTGAGCTATCCGGCTCCTAGTGATTTCGTCATGTTTAATTTCTGATACATATTGAGCTCCGCCGTCCTTCTTACGGCATTCATTTACATTAAAGAAGGGAATTTATATAGCGTTCTACATCTTTGTGAGCTCATAGGAAATAATTGGATGAGATTTGGATGAGGTGGAAGGGGAACCGGGATTATTCTCAATATGAGTAATCAGAAAAATTTTCTGAATTCCATTTTCTTGCACAAATTCAATGGCTTGTGGATCCCACTCCAATGAATTGAGGAAGGAAAAAGTTTACTTGACTCGTGGTGAATGACGTTTTTGAAGAGAGTGATTACAACTCCCATTTTTGAGTCAACGTATACACTTCATGTTCGTCAAGAGTTTCATTGTTGTTTCGTGATACAACAATGAATTTTTTGTTAAAATTTTATAATAACCCACAGTAGTATAGTAATGCCGGTTCTGGGGGAACGTTTTTGGCATCGACCTGGTCGTTGGGGCCCAGTAGGGGGGTCAGATGAAAGTGGGTGGGTTAGTGGTTGATTAATTCGCGGGGTCGCGGTTCAATTCGCGGTTTGATTCGCGGGGTCGCGGTTTAATTCGCGGTTTGATTCGCGGTTTGATTAATTAATTCGCGGTTTTCCCTCGAAGTGACGAAAGGGTTAATTAATTCGCGGTTTGATTCGCGGGGTCGCGGTTTAATTCGCGGTTTGATTAATTAATTCGCGATTTTTTCCCTCGAAGTGATGAAAGGGTTAATTAATTCGCGCGGTCGCGGTTTAATTCGCGGTTCAATTCGCGTGGTTGCAGTTTAATTCGCGGATTTAAATCGCGGTTTCGATTCGTGGGTTCTTTACTTTAAATACCTGAGGAGGGGTTCTGGGAAAACGTTTCTGGGGCGAGCGCTGGAGACTTGTGGAAGAGGCCCCCGCGAGTGGGTGGTGGGGTGGAATTAATCAAATCGCGGGTTTAATTCGCGGGTTTGATTCGCGGTTTGAATTCGCGGGTTTAATTCGCGGTTTTAATTCGCGGTTTTGATTCACAGTTTTGATTCGAATTTGAGATTTTCAATTTTGGAGATTTTAATTCACGGTTCAATTCGCGGATATTACATGTCATCGATTCTAGGGACTGGAGGGTCCCGCGAGCAGGTGGTGGGATGGGATTAATTAATTCGTGGTTTTAATTCGCGTTTTAATCCGCGGATTCTACGTTTCGTCTATCATGGGGGGGGCAAGAGCTATGGAAGAGGCTCCCGCGAGTGGGTGGTGGGGTGCGATTAATCAAGTCGCGGTTAGAATTCGCGGTTTTAATTCGCGGTTTTAATTCGCTGTTTTAATTCGCGGTTTAATTCCCGACTCCTAAACCTGAATGTTGGAAGAGGAGGGGGGGGCATAATGGTTTTCAACATTTTTGAGATTGTACCTGAGATAAGAAGGATGAGTCATCATCACAAGGGTTAAGGGCAAAAGGTCATAAATCATTTTTCTCATACCTGGAAAAGAGAAAGTGTGACAATCCTGAGATAAGAAGAATGAGTCATCACAGCAAGGGTTAAGTGCAAAATGTCACAAATCATTTTTTTGTACAATTCCTGGAAAAGAGAAAGTGTGACATTCCTGAGATGAGAAGGTTGAGTCATCACAGCAGAGATTAAGGACAATTCCAGGAAATGTTCAGATGACATGCAAGGTTGAGAAAAACTGTCACTTTTTCATAGCAACCCCCTCTCCTGATTCTATTGAGAAAACTGTGACGAAGTGGGGGGAAGAATTATATAACACGCCAAGTTCAAGGGCACAGCATCAGTATTTTTCACCCTCCTCATGAAGAAGTACTTCATCCGACGACAACAAGTTTTGAACAAAACTCGTGAGTTGAAACATAGACTTGAGCGTCTGCTGAAAGATATCGACCAATTGAAGAGAATCATTCAATTGAAAAGTGACATTGAAGTGTTGTGCTCAGATCTCCAGAAGACCAACATCGTAAAACCAGAAGCATGAACTTTGAAAAATTCAACAGTGTCTCGAAGAGGG
>NW_021680886.1:196397-197522 GCF_001412515.2 Diachasma alloeum | reverse complement strand
CGAGGTTTTTCCATGGTTTTTCATCAGTTCTTACGTAAGACTTACGAGTAACGTCTCAGTTTTGTCACGATGAATTCTCTTGTGTGCAAGCAGTGGCTCAAACGTTTGGAGGAAGAGTATGAGCTTTTGAAGATGGATCGAAGACCAGCGGAAATTCAACGAAGTCTCCATGATATCCGGGGTAAGACGCGAGAAGTCAAACAACTTTTGCATGGGGGTGTCTCTCAAGGTCAAAAGTTGCGGTTGACATATATGTCATCTCGATTGAAAACATTCGAAGTTTCATTTAAAGCCTTGGAAACAGTTGGGAGGGGGTTGAGAGACAATTTAACCGATAGAGTGCGATGGGAAGATATTCAAAGTGCATTTGAAGGCCGCATGAGGACTGGCGTCATCATTAATTTGAAAAAACAAGATTTAATCAAATTTTTGGATGATGCTCGCCGAATGCTTTGTGTGCGTCTTAAAAATGCTTTAAAAAGAGAACGTGGTCTAAAAGTGAATGTAGTTTTATCGTGTAAGTATGAAGTTCGGAAAAATGGAGAATTTTTGGAAGAAGAAAAATTTTTCAGCACAAAAAATGAGATTGTCTTGGAATCTACCCACCTCAACCAGTGGTTTGAAGAGTTTATAAAAAATAAACTTTTAGTCAAGGTGGATGAACTCCAAGGAAAGGATTCAGGATGGTCACTCCGGGAAGTTATCAATATGGATGTAAATATTAATAAATATAATCCATTACGTGGAGGTTCAAGTTTTGTTGAGGTACCCCGATGGATTCAACTAAAAAAGGCTGTCATAAATGTTCGAAATGAGGACGACTCTTTCTGTTTCTTATGGTCCATCATGGCGGCTCGCTGCACTGTTCAAGATAGAAAACGTCCAAATTCCTATCCACCATTCGGTACAGTAATTAAAAATTTCGGTATGTTTAATTATCCTATGGCTATAAAGGATATACCAAAATTTGAAAAACTGAATGACATGTCGATAAATGTATATATAATTGAATGTGATGAAGACACAGGACAAGAATGGATCGTGCCTTTATATTTAAGCTCGCGACCCCCAACGACACTTCAAGAAGCTGAGAAAACCATTCATCTATTGATGATTGAAAAAAAA
>NW_021680886.1:194315-196220 GCF_001412515.2 Diachasma alloeum | reverse complement strand
TATACCTGAAAAGAGAAAGTGTGACATTCCTGAGATAAGAAGAATGAGTCATCACAGCAGAGATTAACGGTAATTCCAGGAAATGTTCAGATGACATGCAAGGTTGAGAAAAACTGTCACTTTTTTAAAGCAACCCCCTCTCCTGATTCTATTGAGAAAACTATGAAGAAGTGGGGGGAAGAATTATATAACACGCCAAGTTCAAGGGCACAGCATCAGTATTTTTCACCCTCCTCATGAAGAAGTACTTCATCCGACGACAGCAAGCTTTGAACAAAACTCGTGAGTTGAAACATAGACTTGAGCGTCTGCTGAAAGATATCGACCAATTGAAGAGAATCATTCAGTTGAAAAGTGACATTGAAGTGTTGTCCTCAGATCTCCAGAAGACCAACATCGCAACACTAGAAGCATGAACTTTGAAAAATTCAACAGTGTCTCGAAGAGGGAGAATCTTCCTCTGAAGAAAATGGCAGAGTTGGAGCCAGCAAAAATCTACGCCATCACCGCCTTTCAGAAGGCAAAAACGAAATTTGGGGAAAGTGTGATTTTCCATTTGGATGGGGAGCATGCAGTCTTCGTGACAAAAAGAGCAGCCAATTATTTCAATACTGAACCGGAGGAATGGGAAAATTTCCAGATACTTGTTTCGGAGGGTAAAATGGAGCTGAAGTTCTTGGGTGGCCCATACAACGATTTCATTCTAGGCCAGTTCTTGAAACCAACTGAGGAGGCGTAGGAAGCTTCTTAGAGGACAAAGGAAAAAAACAACATTTCCATTTTATTTTTTTTATTGATGAAATTTTTCAAAATTACAATGTATTAGTTTTAAGAAATTACATGAATAAATATTATTTAAAAAAAACAGTGCTTTTTTAATTTCAAAACTTATTACATTTAATACAATCCCTTATCATGGGCATCGGTCCATCAAAAGTATCTCCTTCAGCAATTTGATAATGCTCCGAATATCGTCGGCATCTTTTGATGTACCAGTCATTTCTCATCGCATCCGTCAACTTTCCCCAAGCCTGTTCAACATTAGATGATTTATCACCTTTATGTCCAAACATATGGTGATAAAGGTGATAAATCACCTTTCTTTCACAAAATCAGTGGAAACGACAAAAGTTCACCTAAGATTTATTGACTCACTTCGATTTATGGCGAGCAGTATAGATAAATTGTCATCATATTTATCTGATGATAAAAAAATCATTACGGCTAATTATTACACCGACTTGAACCAGTTTAAACTTATTACACGCAAAGGAGTATTCCCATATGAATATATGGATTCATGGGAAAAACTTGACGAAGGAAAATTACCCGGGAAAGAACATTTCTATTCACAATTAAATGATGCCGACATATCTGACGAGGACTACAGTCATGCTTGCAACATCTGCAGGAATTTTGATATCAAAACTCTGGGTGAATATTCCGATTTATATTTGAAGACTGACGTCTTATTGCTGGCTGATATCTTTGAAAATTTCCGACAGAGTTGTTTTCAAGCATATACTTTGGATCCTCTTCACTATTATACTGCACCCGGACTCGCTTTTGATGCCATGTTGAAGATGAAAAAAGTAGAGCTGGAATTATTTCAAGACCCAGAGATGCTGCTTTTCATCGAAAATGGTATTAGAGGAGGGTTATCTCAATGCTCAAATAGGTATGGCAAAGCGAATAACGAGTACATGGGGAATGACTATAATCCTGAGGACCCCAAGTCATACCTCATGTATTTTGATGTGAACAATTTATATGGAGCTGCCATGAGCCACTATTTACCACAAAAAGGATTCACTTGGGTACAGAATTGGAATTCACTCAATATTGAAAATATTTCCAATGATTCGAGTATTGGATACATTTTCGAGGTGGATCTTGAATACCCAA
>NW_021680886.1:192927-194245 GCF_001412515.2 Diachasma alloeum | reverse complement strand
ATCATTTTTATAATAATAATATTTATGATTCCATAAGGAATGATTTACAAAAATTTGATACGTCAGATTATCCTGAAAATAATGTAGATAGCATCCCTCGTGTAAATAAGAAAAAATTAGGTGTTATGAAAGATGAAAATAATGGTAGGATTATGACGGAATTCATAGGTTTGAGAANAATCTCGAGCGAAAGGGGTAAAAAGATCAGCCCTCAGGACCATCACTTTTGATGATTACAAGTTATGTTTAGAAAATCATCGAAATGTATCAAGACCTCAAAATTCCATCAGATCAATGCAGCACAATGTATATACAATCAATCAGACAAAATTAGCGTTAAGTTGGCATGATGAAAAACGTGTACTCATGCCAGGTACTCCTGATACCTTACCCTATGGGTTAAAGGGATAATGTAAGGGAGAAAAAAAAATTAAACATAATTCTTTCAAAAAATGCATTTTTATTTAAACAAATCATACATCAGTTTGCCTCCATCTTATGATATTGATGGTAGAAGTTGGCGTTGTCCATGGAATGAAAGATCATAATCCAAGGGATATCACCCCTAATCCTATTGACATTAAAGCAAATAGAATTCCATGAGACTTATGGTCCTGCGGGTGACCATCACATTCATGTAAAATTTCTTCAAGTTGTACATAATATTTGGGGAGATAATGGAAACATTTTCTTTTATATATTAACGTTGTCACATTGAGATTCCATGCAAAAATTTCTTCGTCAAGTTTTTTCACATCACATTTTTGAAATCCTAGCATTTTTATCGATAATGTTGATGGTTGACATCTCTCATTCAATTGAAGTATTCCTACTCCTGAGACATTTATGGCGTTAATCCACTGACCCTCACACCAAATATTCACTTTTTCGTTTTGGGGTACTGAATATAGCCATCCTTTTTGGGTTTTTTTCCAATGAGAATTATAAGTTGAGCTGACCTTAATGGGACAATTAACAAAAGGTGATGCTAATGAGTTATCTTTTCCGAAAATTGTCGCCTCACAAATTGGATGGGTGTTGATATCATAAAGTGGATACTTAGGTTCACAAATAAAGTGATAATCGTCGGTAATCCTACAGTAGGTGAGATCCTCAGCGTGTGCAAGAGTATAAAGGTCTTGGGCGAGTAGCAGGTAGTTAGCTCGAGATTGAATATATACTGATCCACGTTTATGATCGAACAATTGGAGTGTTGGAAGGGGGTACATTTTAAATAACTGGTAGACTGATGAGGTAACAAGTGGGATTTTAAGAATGATAATTAATTCCCCTTCATGAAAGCCTATTTTTGTTTTCG
>NW_021680886.1:148756-192909 GCF_001412515.2 Diachasma alloeum | reverse complement strand
AGGTTGAATATATGCTGATCCACGTTTATGACCGAACAATTGGAGTGTTGGAAGGGGGTACATTTTAAATAACTGGTAGACTGATGAGGTAACAAGTGGGATTTTAAGAATGATAATTAATTCCCCTTCATGAAAGCCTATTTTTGTCTTCGAAATTTTCAGTAATTCATCAGGGGGGAAGGTCACATAGGCATCTCGATTAACTGTTGAAAAATAATTTATAGCACTTTGAAGTTCTTCAAGAGTGAATAATTGGGGGTGCACGACACCTGTTTCGGCTAAATGCACTATATCGATAATTGTTTTCAGGGTAGAGATATAATTGTCCAACTCCTCCTCTAAACTTTCAGTCCAATCTCGTATTTTATGTAACATTCGTTGATATCCAGCACTGTTAAAAGTTTCATTTTTCATTAGTTCCTCAATTAATCGAGCCTCAGTCTCAACATCCCAAAGGCTTATTTTACTCTGATTCTCGAATGCTTTAATTGTATCACAAAAATGATGCAGTCCTGATTCAATTATGTGCAGCTTTTCACTAGTCTTATTCAATGTTTTTTCATTATCAAGGGGGGTTTCTTCGATAATTTCCAGAGTCACATTCTTGTTTTGCTCTTCAGTACTAGATTCATTCATAAAGAAAAGGAATTGATTAATATATTTTTCTACGTTTCGATTTTTTTTCAAAATATTTTCACTTTGAAGAACTTTTGCACATTGTTCAGCTTCCCCATAATATTTGCACTTTTGATTCATATTTTCCAGTATTTTCGAATGAATTAGTGGCCGGTGATCGATGAATTTTCTCAAGTCAATATAAGTGACAATTGGCCACTCGCCTGTGGTGAAGCGCACATCCCATACGGATTCGTAGTATAGTCCACTGCGAATGGAAATCTCAGTATTGAGAAAATTTTCACCCCGGCAGGAGGATCTCACGAGGACTAGTAGCACGATGATTTTCAAAATCATCTTTTTGAGTTGAAAACACCAACTAAACTAATGAGGATGAGAATAGGCTGACTATTTAAATAGTTTTTCCCCCTCTCCATCTTTTTTATTCAGCAGCATCAATCCAGCTATTGTGAGTGTTATCAAAACCTAACCATTTAACAAAAAGCCTATTTCCAGATTTTTTCAATAATTTTTCTACAAGATACACATCAGAATGTTTTGTTTTCAGTAATTCTTCTTCATAAAAACTTCCACTGATCAATTCATTTTTATAATCTTTCAATTTGTATGTCACTGGATTTGTATTATTAACTTCTCGGACAGTAAAAATTTCTGTTGTCCAATTGGGGGTATAGCCTTTCTCAAAAACATGTTTCATCTTGCTTATACGAACTTTATCACCCACATGAAACTTTGGTCGCCTTCTATTCACTCGAAAGTCGGCGTAAAGGATACGTAATTTTTTCCATTTTTTATCGTTACATCGACAGGTCTCACATGAATGGTTCGATGTTTTCTATGATTATAGNCACCATCAACGTGTAAATGTTTGGGTACACGCCCCCGTTGCAGAATCGAACTCATAGCTCTCGTGACATCTTGAGCGTTTTTTCTCTTTATTGGCTCCGCCCATGCAAACTTTGAAAAATTGTCTATTACAGTGAGCAAAAATCTATTTCCATTATTGCTTTTTGCGTAAGCCGTCATGTCAACTAAATCGGCCTGCCATGCCTCATCCAAATCGCGAATATTCACCTTCCTCCGAGGATAATTTCTCCGTGCAGGGCGATGCAATTCTGTGACAATATCCAATTTACATTGGGACTTTTTTGGGCTCACTAGATATTTTTTCTACTAATCTCATTAATCTGCCAATTCGCTTATTAATATCTGCGAATTTTAGTTTCGTTTCAATTTGCAATTCATTGATTTTTATATTCAGAGTCTCCAGTGTTACGGCATCATGTAGGTCCACTGCTGTAGCAACATTACTCCATCTTTTATCGCGCAGATCATAATTACCCTCTGCAGTGAGTTGATATCCAACTCCGGGTGGACCGCGACTGTAGGAACCACTATCGGAAATTAAGTGACGACCGAACACATCAACACTCATTTCGCAAATGATAACGATTGACAATGTGCATAATCTAATATATAATTCCAACCTCTCGAAGTTCTTCGATAATTGAAATAATTTCAGTATCATGACTTGGATTTCCCGCTCCTTGTGAAGCTACGAGTAATCGCAGGCGGTCAACAAGTTCATTCGGATCATCCCAATAGACATAATCCACTGTGTTGGGTCTGCGAGCCCTCATAAAAGCAGGTAGAAGCCCTGTCCCGGTATACTTCGACCCGGTCAACTGTGAAATATATTTTAAATACTTCTCACCCTTCGCCTCACGGATACCTCCACGAGGTTTATAATTCTTTTGATGTCCATTAGTTGCAAGAATTATATTTTTATATGCAGTCATATCACTCTCACTAAGTACAGTGTCATTAGGGTTTTTCATGAAGAGGAGCTCCAGTAATCCTTCAGTACAGGCGTATGTCATGGTTTTCACTTTTATAAACTCATTATCAAAAAAAATTGGAGAATCTCCAATCATGAAATTATGCGTAAGTTTCCGAACACCATAAGCCTTATCCCATTTTGATATACCGATTTTCGCCAAATATTTTCCTGTAAGAGTGTCAGGATCGAAACTATTTGCATCATCATCGCTTTCTTCCTCGTCAGACGGTGATTTTTCAGTGACTGGAACTGTAGTATCATCATGCCGATTTTTGAGGGATGGAACTATAGTATCATTGTGAGATGGAATGATTGTCTCATTCAATGTCTGATCGAATAAAGAATCATCAAATTTGACCGCATCCTCAGAAGTCTCTCCATCCCACGGATCTAATTTGAGCCCCTTCGGAGTACTCTTATGTGCGAAACTTTGTCAATATTTCAAGTTAAAAGGCTTCACCTCATTTTTGTTATTCAACCACTCGCATTTTTCAACATTATCATCAGGCAATTTCATGTTTTTGGAGGTCAATTCTTCGAGCGGTCTCACAATAGGTTTGAACACTTCATTCATTGCCTCGTCAACACTCTCTCTATCCAATTTCAATAAATTATGTTTCCGTTGAATTGCTTTCCTCGCGGAAGAAATCTGACGTAAAATTTCTTGTTGTTTAAACATATCATCCTTGCGTGGAGGCATGTTGACTCACTGGGATCTGACCCACAACTGTTTATATTTTACTCCCTCCATCATTATTTATCTGAACAAAACAGTCGAAATTCTTCCTATATCTACCCTCATTAACATCACTATCTTTATCGATAACTAAAAACGAATAATTATTCTTCCAACATGTAGAGCATAATTGTTTAAATTTATCAAATGACATATCTGTATTCACATGATCATTATAAACATGCCTTAAATTCATTTCGTCCTGTTTGAATAGTACCAAGAAATTAACATTATCACGCACTAAATGCTTCGGGATACGAGCATACGATTGACATAAATAAAAACTATCAACTTTTTTATGTCGTCCCATACAAAAATATGCCTTAATGTTGTTTTGTTTCTCGCAAGCCACATCATCAAAAATGAACAGAGAATTCTCATTCGCGTTATCCACCGCCACTACCTCTTCATTATCTGAGAATGGATAATAGTTCAAGTCATTCAGAGGTTCCAGTAAATTTTGTAAAAATTGATATTTTGGTTGATTGAGAGACTTTGAATATACATAAATATTCGAAAATCTCAAGCCATTAGGATGAATTATAAGACTCAGCAAAGCATTAGTTTTTCCACAATTTGATGGCCCACAGAAAACTGCACGGATACTATTTGGTAACAATGAACCATGACGTTTTGGTTGATTGATATCTTTCGCCGTCACTGAATCAAAGTTAATAACTGGTAAACTGCTGGGATGTGTACTGAACTCCATCTTTATGTCAACTGAAGAGAAAACCTATAAATTGAGGGTTTTATAGCAAAATCACTCAGTTCCGTTACAGACATGATTGTGCACAGTACTCGCAAGAAGGGTAAAGGTTTAATGAATAAAATAATTAACAACCTCCCCGTTGAATTGCATCTGCCAGGTTATCAGTATTGTGGGCCAGGTACCAAGTTAGGGAAAAGATTAGCTCGTGGAGATCCTGGGATCAATCCTCTCGACTCAGCCTGTAAGGTTTATGACATTACATATTCGAAAAATCGTGAAAACATTGCAGTGCGACACGAGGCTGATCAGGTGCTTGCAGAAAAAGCTTGGCGACGTGTTTCAGCCCCAGACGCTACTCTAGGAGAAAAAGCGGCAGCTTTATTTGTAACAAACGTGATGAAGGCTAAAACGAAATTAGGTATGGGTGTAAGAAAATCAGGTTCGAGAGTGAGCAAATCAAGTTTAGGCGTGAGAAAATCAAGTTCGAGAGTGAAGAAATCAAGTTTAAGTGTGAGGAAATCAAGTTTGGGGGTGAAGAAATCAGGCACGGGTGTAAAGAAATCAGGTTTAGGGGTGAAGAGGAGGAGGGGAAAGTCCAAGAAAAAGGTTACATTTGGGGCGATCCTTCGAGCTGCTAAAAAGTCGATTAAATTAAATAATGGCTCAGCTGATGCTATCAAAACGGCTCTTAGTGGTGCTAAAGTAGCCGTAAAGCAGAATGGAGGGAGAGGTCGGGTTAGTATTCCCCGAGTGATACCTGTCCCTTCGAGAGTTGGGGGAATTTTGCCTTTTCTCGTACCGCTATTTGCAGGTCTAAGCGCCACGGGGGCTTTAGCTGGTGGGGCAGCCGGAATTGCTAAAGCTGTAAATAGTGCCAAAGATGTCAAACAACAACTCGCAGAGAATAAGAGGCATAATGAAACAATGGAGGCTATCGCGCTCGGTCGAGGCTTACATCTCAAACCCTATAAGAAAGGCATGGGCTTATACCTGAAGCCAAAAAACTATTAATGAAGCTACCACGCAGGGCACTAACAGACGGAGATCTCAAAAAATATGCACAACTCATGAAAATTCTGCATTTTCGCGGTGTTTTCATGCGTAATGGATTACCGAAAAATGGACCATTGAAAAATGAATCAGCCATTATTAATTTGGATGATAAAGAAGGTCCTGGGACTCATTGGGTTGCATATAGAAAAATAGGGAATGATGTTACCTATTTCGATAGTTTTGGGAACCTACAACCTCCAACAGAACTTTTCAATTACCTTGGAGTTGGTAGCATAAAATATAATCACGAGCGTTTTCAGGACTGGAATACATATAATTGTGGACATTTATGTTTAGCCTTTCTCATTGGACGCTTATATAAGGAGGAGTATTGATGATTTTTCTATCAGTTGATATCGAGAAATCATGAGCGATTCATTAACGTTGACAGTCTCAGGGACATCGTCAGTATTGGAAGTACAATATTTTCCACCAATTGAACTTTCTCCTGAGAAAAATTATGTTCTTGGTCTAGTGGAATTTCTAACTTTCAATTCCATACCAAATGTTGATACAAGCAATAATAAATTACATATAGGGAATACAGTTATTACTATCCCCACGGGGAGTTATGAAATCGATGATATTGCGAAATTTATGATAAAAAGTGTGGAAAAGAGTGATATTAATATCAATGTTAAAAGCAATAATAATACTTTACGAAGTGAAATAGTTTGTAATAAGAATTTGAACTTGCGACCTAGTGATTCGATAGGTCGACTTCTCGGCTTTACTCCTAGAATTTTGGAAGCTAATAAAACTCATTAATCCGATCAACCTGTGGCCATTCTTAAAGTGAATGCCATACGAGTCGAATGTAACATCACCACAGGAGCGTACAACAATAGTGATAAAGTTCATACAATTCATGAATTTTTTCCAGTCGTGCCACCAGGTTATAAAATCATAGAAGTGCCATCACAAGTGATTTATTTACCAGTTTCTGTAAGAACAATAACTGAACTACAGCTCCGAATTGTCGATCAAAACGGTGGCTTAGTGAATTTCAGGGGTGAAACATTCACCATCAGGCTGCATATCAAGCCTGTTACATAATCATGGGCATTGTATACAATCGAAAGATTGGCNAGGGGTGAAACAATCACCATCAGGCTACATATCAAATCCGTTCCATAACTATGGGCATTGTATATAATCGAAAAATTGGTTATTCCTATAAAAATAACCAGTCATGCCTCCCTTCAATCAGTTCGCCTGCTGGCTTCAAGGTGTTAACACCTCAGAACGTGAAGTTCCTCCAGAGCCTCAGCCTCGTCGTGAAAAAAAGTGGAAAAAACCTGTTTGCCAAATAAAAATATTATTCACTTGTTGGATACCATGGACGAAAGCCTGAATATATAAAATTCCACCTGTGTTCGAAGAGTCCATCGCCCACTACGAGATTCATGCACATCAGCCATATGCCTCCACAGGGCTTGATAATAGTGATGAGATTCGCATCACCGTCCAGAATCAAGACCTCTGCATTTTACCAAGCAAAAGTTATTTACATATCACTGGTAAATTGCTGAAAGCTGATAACACAAAAGTGACTCTCACGACATTTGTAAATAATGCCATATGTCATCTATTTCAAGAGATCCGCTATGAAATTAATGCTATTGAAATTGATAAAGTTAAGAATGTGGGTATCACTACTCTCATGAAAAATCTTGTCTCATTGACGCCGAATCAAAACAATTTGATGGAAAATGCCGGATGGCTGGGTGTGCAAGAGAAATTAAGTTTAGTTGATGATGGAGGCCGCTTCGATGTATCTATCCCACTGAGTATGCTATTGGGGTTTGCTGAAGATTATCGGAAAATTATGGTGAATGTGAAACATGAGCTTGTTTTGATTAGAGCTCATAGAGATAATAATGCTACAGTTCAACGAGATAAAGAAGATGTAAAAGTCACCTTGAGTAAAATCGAGTGGTTAATCCCATATGTTACATTATCGGATACTAAAAAAATTCAATTGCTTAATTTCATCCAAAAAGATCCACCCATACCGATAAGCTTCAGATCATGGGAGTTGTATGAGTATCCAATGCTCCCCCAGACGACAAAACATGTGAGGACGGTGAAAACCGCGACCCAACTCGAGAAGCAACATTACGTCATTCTCGGTATTCAAACAGCTCGAAAAAATAAGGATAAGAAACATGCTAGTAATTTTGATCATTGTAATATCGCAGATGTTAAATTATTCTTAAACTCTCAATGTTATCCGTATGGTAATTTAGATATAGATATGGGTAAGAATCAGTACTCTATACTTTATGACATGTATTCAAATTTTCAATCTTCGTATTATGATCAACAAGTGAACAACCCTCTATTAAGTAAGACAGTATTTTCTACGATGACCCCACTAGTGGTGATTGATTGTTCGAAACAAAATGAATCATTGAAATTTGGTCCAGTGGATGTTTGTCTAGAATTTGAAACGAGGTTGAGTATTCCCACGGACACGGCCGCTTATTGTCTTATTTTGCATGATCGAGTAGTGAATTATCATCCCATAAGTGGTGGTGTAAGAAAAATTGTTTGAGTGGGGGTGGATGTATAAATTAAATGTTTGGAGACCTCAAAGCATCAGTTACCATGGAGATTCTCGTGGATGTGCAAGGCTTCCAAACGCTCTTCGATGAGTTTATTGTGAAAGAGTTCGCATACGCAATTCTGGATTCTGGAGTTAAATGTCCGGCAGCATGGTTTTTCCGCCCTCCATATCCATTCTCCAGTTTATCGATGGAGTATAGAGGTGTGAATCAATGGCTTGAACATAATCATCATGGATTATCTTGGAATTATGGGAATAAACCCTATAATGAACTTGAACGATTCGTGCGAGAGTGGGACAATATTGATAAAATTTATGTGAAAGGTGAAGATAAGAAAAAATGGTTAGAAAAAATTGTTGGACCGATACCACCAGTGGTTAATATTGAAAAATGTTATGATGATTGTCCCTCCCTCACCAAATTTAAGGAATTGCCAGCTCCAATGTGTCATTTTCATCGTTATACAGAGAACAAGTCATGTGCTGTAAAAAATGTCCAATTACTCAAAAACTGGATGATGATGAAGACAAAAATCGTAAGATCAATCGATCGATCTCTCGATGTATACTACGAATTGAAAAATTTAAATTTAATGGATCGTGAGGATATTGCATATCTACCACATTCATTCATAAGTTCGATCGCTGCATCTAATGTTGAACAGGCTTGGGGAAAGTTGACGGATGCGATGAGAAATGACTGGTTCATCAAAAGATGCCGACGATGTTCGGAGCATTATCAAACCACTGAAGGAGATACTTTTGATGGACCGATGCCCATGATAAGGGATTGTATTAAATGTAATAAGTTTTGAAATTAAAAAAGCACTGTTTTTTTTTAATAATATTTATTCATGTAATTTCTTAAAACTAATACATTGTAAGTTTGAAAAATTTCATCTATATTAGAAAAAATTGTTGGACCGATACCACCAGTGGTTAATATTGAAAAATGTTATGATGATTGTCCCTCCCTCACCAAATTTAAGGAATTGCCAGCTCCAATGTGTCATTTTCATCGTTATACAGAGAACAAGTCATGTGCTGTAAAAAATGTCCAATTACTCAAAAACTGGATGATGATGAAGACAAAAATCGTAAGATCAATCGATCGATCTCTCGATGTATACTACGAATTGAAAAATTTAAATTTAATGGATCGTGAGGATATTGCATATCTACCACATTCATTCATAAGTTCGATCGCTGCATCTAATGTTGAACAGGCTTGGGGAAAGTTGACGGATGCGATGAGAAATGACTGGTTCATCAAAAGATGCCGACGATGTTCGGAGCATTATCAAACCACTGAAGGAGATACTTTTGATGGACCGATGCCCATGATAAGGGATTGTATTAAATGTAATAAGTTTTGAAATTAAAAAAGCACTGTTTTTTTTTAATAATATTTATTCATGTAATTTCTTAAAACTAATACATTGTAAGTTTGAAAAATTTCATCTATAAAAAAAATAAAATGAAAATATTGTTTTTTTCCTTTGTCCTCTAAGAAGCTTCCTACCCCTAAGTATCTGGAAATTTTCCCATTCCTCCGGTTCAGTATTGAAATAATTGGCTGCTCTTTTTGTCACGCAGACTGCATGCTCCCCATCCAAATGGAAAATCACACTTTCCCCGAATTTCGTTTTTGCCTTCTGAACGGCGGTGATGGCGTAGATTTTTTCTGGCTCCAACTCTGCCATTTTCGTCAGAGGAAGATTCTCCCTCTTCGAGACACTGTTGAATTTTTCAAAGTTCATGCTTCTGGTGTTGCGATGTTGGTCTTCTGGAGATCTGAGCACAACACTTCAACGTCACTTTTCAACTGAATGATTCTCTTCAATTGGTCGATATCTTTCAGCAGACGCTCAAGTCTATGTTTCAACTCACGAGATTTGTTCAAAGCTTGTTGTCGTCGGATGAAATACTTCTTCATGAGGAGGGTGAAAAATACTGATGCTGTGCCCTTGAACTTGGCGTGTTATATAATTCTTCCCCCCACTTCGTCGCAGTTTTCTCAATAGAATCAGGAGAGGGGGTTGCTATAAAAAAGTGACAGTTTTTCTTAACCTTGCATGTCATCTGAACATTTCCTGGAATTGTCCTTAATCTCTGCTATGATGACTCAACCTTCTCATCTCAGGAATGTCACACTTTCTCTTTTCCAGGAATTGTACAAAAAATGATTTATGACCTTTGCACTTAACCCTTGCTGTGATGACTCATTCTTCTTATCTCAGGATTGTCACACTTTCTCTTTTCCAGGTATAAGAAAAATGATTTATGACCTTTTGCCCTTAACCCTTGTGATGATGACTCATCCTTCTTATGTCAGGTACAATCTCAAAAATGTTAAAAGCCATTATGCCCCCCCCCCTCCTCTTCCAACATTCAAGTTTAGGAGTCGCGAATTAAACCGTTAATTAAAACAGCGAATTAAAACCGCGAATTCTAACCGCGAATTAAAACCGCGACTTGATTAATCCCATCCCACCACCCACTCGCGGGGGCCTCTTCCATAGCTCTTGCCCCCCCATGATAGACGTAACGTAGAATCCGTGGATTAAAACGCGAATTAAAACCACGAATTAATTAATTCCATCCCACCACCCGCTCGCGGGTCCCTCCAGTCCCTAGAATCGATGAAATGTAATATCCGCGAATTAAACCGTGAATTAAAATCTCCAAAATTGAAAATCTCAAATTCGAATCAAAACTGTGAATCAAAACTGCGAATTAAAACCGCGAATTAAACCCGCAAATTTAAACCGCGATTCAAAACCGCGAATTAAAACCGCGATTTGATTAATCCCACCCCACCACCCACTCGCGGGGGCCTCTTCCACAAGTCCCCAGCGCTCGCCCCAGAAACGTTGCCCCAGAACCCCTCCTCAGGTATTTAAAGTAAAGAACCCGCGAATCGAAACCGCGATTTAAATCCACGAATTAAACTGCAACCACGTGAATTGAACCGCGAATTAAACCGCGACGGGGGAAAAAATCGCGAATTAATTAATCAAACCGCGATTTAAACCGCGACCCGCGAATCAAACCGCGAATTAATTAACCCTTTCGTCACTTCGAGGGAAAAAAACGCGAATTAATTAATCAAACCGCGAATCAAACCGCGACCCCGCGAATCAAACCGCGCATTTAACCGCGACCCCGCGAATTAATCAACCACCCACCCACCCACTTTCATCTGACCCCCCTACTGGGCCCCAACGACCAGGTCGACGCCAAAAACGTTGTCCCAGAACCGGCATTACTACACTACTACCCACATTTGAGAAGTATCGCAGAAAGAGCCTGGAAAATTTCTTGGAAAAATTGCAGAAAACTTCCTTGGGAAATATTTCGTGCAATTTCATGGTAAATATTCTGGGAAATTTCCTGAAAAATGAAATCTACAGAACCTCCTGCAAGAAATTCCGCTGGAATTTCTATATTCTAGTAAATACCGTCTACAAAAATTCTTCCCGGAATTTTCCCAATAATTTTTTTTTCTTTTTCCCCAGAAATTTTTAAAATTCTTCTAGGAAATACTTCAGGAATTTTTACATGAAATTCCTTAGGAATATTCCCAGGAAACTTCTCAGGAATTTTCTAGGAAATTTTTCAGGAATTTCTGAGGGAGATTCCCCAAGATATGTTGAAAGAATTCCTCCGGAAATTTCCCCGGAGACTACTTAGGAAATTCCCTCAGCATTTTCCTTGAGAATTCCATCAGGAATTTTCCAGAACAAGGAAATTCCTGAGTAATTTTTCAAGAAAATTCCTGAAGAATTTACCGGTCAAGTTTTTGAGGAATTTCCCGAGAAAATTCCCAAGGTATTTCGTGGAAAGATTCCTGAGGAATCTCCTGAAAAAATTCCTGAAGAATTTTCATGGAAAATCCATGAGTGACATTCGTGATGTGAGAGACAGACGTGAGTCTGTATCACCCTAGTTCATGGATTTTAATTCCCATCACTTACGTTCATACATGGAAATCATTACCCACCTATTTTATTGGATCCAAACCTTAAAGACTTTGCATCTCCTGCAGTAGTCGCGGCTAAAGGTAACCTTCCGACGGGAATATGTAAATGAACTCACTAAAAGATCAAGATTTACCCTAATACGGATTTATTCCATGAAAATTTAGTTGTCGTTAATAAAATGTTCATTAATACATCGAGCGGTTCGATACGATGTGACATCGAGGAATACTAGTTTATCGGACCGAGTGAATTTAGTGATTATGATTCTATTAAAGGGAAGTTTGTATCGTTTTACAATTTTACCATACTTTGATTTCGACAATTCTTTAGAGAGAGAGAGAATATCACTACCGCAAGATATCAACGAAGAATTAGATGATTTTAGTTGAAAGATAGTTTAGGAAGTTTAGTGCGCTCACCCTTATGGTTATACGGTAATCCTTTAATTACAATATTTTCGTTGTATTGAAGGTTCCAATATTTTCCCAGATGTAATCCAAGGGTCCTCGTCAGAGTCCAGTGTACACAATTTAAACTAGTATGACTATAATCCAGTCCACGAACGATTAAGTCAAAATTTATCAATTTAATAGTTAGTTTTCGAATGTTCACTCCTTGAGTCCTTATTCACTTCACTCACACGAACCACGAAGATGTGCGTGATTGTTCGCGATAATACTGTAAAATACCGAATGGGATCGCAAACTATTAGCTCGGTCTACCGGTCCAAAAGCCTCGCAATATGAAGGGATGGATTGCGGCGTTGGCTAGTTTTATTGAAATCAAAGGGAATGATACAGAAGTCAAGCGGGGAAATGCTCGCTATGGCTCCGCAGGCGTGACCGTTCGTTAAAAGTTTTCTTATAGACGCGTTGGCATGTCTAGAAAATGCTAAGACGGCATCCCCTGGGCACACGTGCCTATAGGTGTGGGCCATGGGTGTGGTGAGCCGACGTGGAATTTGCAGAATTGCAAAATCCACTCTGATGAGCTACAGTAAAACTTCACGAATTTAATAATTTAGTCTCATGAAACGACATAAAATTGATGAAGGAATTTTGTATATAACAGTTACATTCATGACATTCCTGGACAATTGTTGCCGAAATTCCCGAGGAAGTTCCTGACAAGTTTCCGAAAATATTTATTTATTTATTTATTTATTTATTTATTTATTTATTTATTTATTTATTTATTTATTTATTTATTTATTTATTTATTTATTTATTCATTTATTTATTTATTGTGTATTGCTCTCAAGGGATCCCCCAAGGGGGGGTACAGTTGGACGAATTGAGCACTGTGTAAAGTTTTTCTAAAATCAGTTGAAATATCAGTTACATTTTTTTGTAATATTTTTTTGACCGTTTGTATACTTCATAATTGTTGATGTTCAGAGAATGGCCTAAGCAGTCCTCATCAATTTTAAGGCAGTTTGAATAAACGACGAATGTTTCAAAGTCTAAATTTTCTCAACGTTTCGACTCCCAGGAAAGTCCTCATCAGGAGATTTTTATTTATTCTTCTAAATCAATTTAAAAAAAAAACCTCTTTTAAACAAAATTCAACCAGGTGAAGGAATATCTATAAAAATAATACATACTGATCGTTAAAGGTATGGATGTTGGTACAAATTTCTTATAAACGAAGGCGATCTACTCTCATCTCTCATGTTAAGTGTGGTTACACACACCTGTTGACAACAACACAAATTAAATATAGTAGGAAAATCAGTGGTAATGGTAAGCTTATTCTAACAAAATTTCCACTTAATTCTACTATTTAATGTTCTACGAAAATTGTTCTTACGCCCATTCTGGCAATTAATCTTTCAATCATTAGAATTTTGGGAATGCAACCGTTGATGTTTACATGTGCCACTTGACGCACTGACACTGTCGTAATCGGATTATAACGAGGCTGGACTACAGCTCGAGCCAATTGTCACCGTTAGATGGCGGAACAATGCCCATATGTAAATCTAGATTGCCAAAACCCCGGGCTCACTCACTTCCTTCAACCCATCAAATTAACTGAGCCTGTGATTGAGAGCCTAATGATTGAAAGATTAATTGCCAGAATGAGCGTAAGAACAATTTTCGTAGAACATTAAATAGTAGAATTAAGTGGGAATTTTGTTAGAATAAGCTTACATTTACCTCTGATTTTCCTACTATATTTAATTTGTGTTGCTGTTAACCGGTGTGTGTAACCTCACTTAACATGAGAGATGAGAGTAGATCGTCTTCGTTTATAAGAAATTTATAGCAATCTCCGTACCTTTAACGATCAGCATGTATTATTTTTATTGATATTCCATCACCTCGTTGGATTTTGTGTAAAAGAGAGGTTTTTTTTTCTTTAATTGATTTAGAAGAATAAATAAAAATCCTCTGATGAGGACTTCCCTGGGAGTCGAAACATTGGGAAAATTTAGACTTTGAGACATTCGTCGTTTATTCAAATTGCCTTAAAATTGCTGAGGACCGCTTAGACCATTCTTTGAACATCAACAATTATATCAGTTACATTATTATTATTATTATTATTATTATTATTATTTTGTTTTATTTTCCTTCTTTCCCTTCTTTATTCTCTTTCTTCTTCTTTCTTGGCTGGAAATATTATAGACTGTTCGATGTGGCTCGATTTTTCAAAATTAGCAAAATTTTACATTTGATCAAGAAGTTGGTGATAACTACAGAGTGAAGCGTATTTCTCATCATATCGTTAGCATTTCGGTTTTGAGGTTCATGGCGTCTACGAAGACAAGATATAGAGCTCTTGCTGCTTCCAAGGAGTTGTTCAGCGTCTCAATCAAGTGTCCTCTGCACCATCCTTCGGGGAAGAATGGTCACAGATGTTTCGTTTTGACGTCGATATATCTAGAGCACCTCAGTGCTCTGCGGACCTTTTCCAGTAGATTGCAGATATTGCAGTTGTTTGTAGAGTCTAGTTTGACGAAGTTGCCCTAAACTAGAACCGAGAACGACACCCAGTTGGCTAATCGAATTTGAGCTTTTACTCTCCTGAAGGCAATAGCCATACGGAACTCGAGATATCTCATTGCAGAGCCCGCAGTCCATTGGAGCCAAACGTGTTGGAGGCACTGTTGATTGTTGATTGCTTGAAGATCTCTGCCCAATAATAGGGTGCCAAACGCTTCTAGAAGAAGAGGTTCTGCTGCGCGCCAGCTCTCCGTATCTGACGAAGATAGCAGCACGTGAAGGTCGGGGTATTCGATTCCCTCCAGAAGTTCTGCAATTTGAAGTATCCAGTTGTATCTGCTATCAGTCGCACCATCATTTATCAGTTCAATAAGTCTGATGTAGCTGATCTTAGGGTACCTGACGTCGCTCATTTCACGAATTTTGATGATCCATTGCTTTGTGAATTTCAGAATCGAGAGTGTGAAGTTGTAGACCGGCCTCCAGGCGTATCACTGCATTAGGTGTGTTCTGCAGGAGAAACAGAAGTTTGTTAACGAAGGCTACCTGTGCTAATTCAATTTGCTCGCAGTATCGGAGTCCCCAGCAGGGAACTGCATACCGCAGAGTAGAGGTGAGCATACTCCTGTACAGCTTTTCAGCTGCAGTCCAGAAGTCAGCACTCGCTCTGGCAAGTATGGAGATTATTGCTCCTGAGGCAGACGTGGTTTTTTCGATTGCATATTGGGTGGCAAGCGTGCCCAGACCAGAGAACGAGAAATTGACTCTTAGGTAAACAGACTTGTTTACGACTTCTAAAAGTTTTTTTTTTGTGAGCAAAATTAGGAGTCATAATTGTTGTTCCGCCGCTTATTGCCTGCTTTACACTTCCAGGAACTGGGCCTCTATTTCTGAAGAAAACGATCTATGTTTTCTCCGTGTTGACAGTGAGCCCGTTGGTTGCAGAATATGCCGCGAGCACTTTGAGTGCTTTTCTCAGTAGAGCCGGAGTAGGGGTTAGAATGATAAGATCATCAGCGTACAGCAGGGTAAGGGTGTCCTGATGATGAATAACACTGGGTCTGTATATTTTTTTGCCTGGGATGTCGGTGTCGCGGACAAAGGAGTCAATGTCGGGCAGCAAGTGTATGAAAAGCAGGGGGCTTAAGATTTCACCCTGAAGAACGCCTTCCGAGACCTTAAAAGTCTCTGAGAGCTCAGATCCTGATTTTATCTGGACAGCGGCCACATCATACAGACACTTCATCGTTCTGATGAGTTTTGGTTAAACTCCGAAGGAGGCCCGTTTATTCCAAAGCAGTTCATATGAGACAGAGTCAAATGTTCTGCGGTAGTTCACAAAAATGGAGTACACCATACGGCCGGGGAATCGGAGTTGAAGCTAGATCGTGAGTAAGGCAGAGAAGATGTGGTCCTGACAGGAGCGGTGGTTTGTTTCTTCAATCTGGTTCCTTCTACTTCAGACGCATTGATATTTGGTGGTCAGAGTAGAGCTGAGTCTGAAGTCCTTGGTCTATGACAGATACAACTACGGGCATGTGATCCGAGGATAGTATGGAATAATCAACCAGCAGGTCTGCAATCAGATCAATATAAGAGACTTCGATAAACGCTTCGTCAATTATACTCCTGTCGATATGTGACAGAAAGGTGAAGGCGACGAGCCTATCGCTAGGCGCTCTTCCGTTAAGGACAATAAATCCGTTACAAGTTATGAATTTTATTAGGATTGAACAGTGCTGAGTTGTGGTTTCATTGTCCAGGGAGAGACGGTCCGGAAACAGGTTCGTTTCCTGAAGAACTTCTCGATCACTAGTATCCATTTGACCAATTCTGCAATTGATGTCACCACCTATCATGATCAAGGGCTCATTCTGAATTTCTTGGATGCTTGCTAGCTGGGCTTCCAGAGCTTCAAGGTGTCCAGAGATTTCCGAGCTGGGAGGAAGATGGACTGGCAAATATAGGAGACAGGATTTGGACAAAGATAGTGTGGGAGACAGGTTACTTTGTTTAACACTTTTTTGTTCGGCGAGGAGTTGAGTGGCTGAGGATAACTTGCGGATGAAAAACAATGTCATGCACTTTTATGAATAATTTTCTGCCAAGAAAAAGAGACTGACTGGTTCGGACGATATTGCTCATAACAGCGCCACCTGTGCTCCCTAAATTTCTGGAAATATTGTCGACGAATTTTCTGGAAAAATTTCTGGAAAACGCCTAAAGAATTTTATCAGAAAATTCCTCAGGATAATTCTCAACAGAAAATCATTGAAAAATAAGCACAAATATAAATCAACGTGAACAAATATGAATGAATGTGAACAAGAGTGTCAGCCAATCAAAATTATCATGACTCAACGGAAAAATTATTTATTGGACGGACAAGATCTCGTCTCAAAACTAAAGTCAGATAGTCAAATACAACATCTCTCGCGAGAGGTAGCTCAAAACACTTTAGAATGCGTCCGAGATACCAAAGATCAGAAATCGTGCCCTTATAAAATCAAAATTAATTAGCCACCACACTTCACAGAATCCAGCGACGAAACAACTCGAAGACCCAAAAACTCCCGGCTGCATGGCAATCAGCTCAAACGTCCCAATACATATCAAAATCCCGTGGGGGCATTTCATACAAAATTCACACAAAAAATATGAAGCTGAAACTAGCGAAAGATTCGACAGCAAATGATTTATGTTAGGCGAGTCTAGGGGTGTGCAAATGTTTTTTAGTAGTATACAAAACTCTTTCGCACTTAAAAAACATTTGTACATTCGATTATCTGAGTCTCCTAAACTTAAATATTCCCTAAATTGAATTTTTCGCTGACAAATATTCTGCTAATTGCAGCTTCATACAAAAAAGAGTCAATAAAATATGATCACTGTCAAAAACGACTCTCTTTGTTGGAAGGTTTGACTTCAAGTCTGGTGGTGCCAAAATTAACAACAGAAAAATGGTAACAACCCGGCTGTCCAAAGAATGAACGGAGGAACTTAAGGGGGACCTCATGCGATGTTAAAAGAACAGTCTATGCACCCTGAGTGTTCGCATTTCATAACACAACATCCGAGAGGTCAACCTCGCCGCTTACCCCGACAAGGATAAGATTTACTGCTCGTTCTGCGGTGGCTGATGGACCTTCTGAGGAGTTTGAGCAGAGAGATGATCCACAGCCGGAGCAGTCAACCCAACACAGATGTGAGGAGACTGAGACGGTGACAAGACGAGACACAGACTGAAAAGTTCCGTCTCCGGCCTGCACAACTGTTTTTCAACTGTGTAGTTTAAAATGAGGTTCTGACGGTAGGACTGCCGCCGGACATCAACTTGTCCCACCTGAACTGGGCTGGGTATTATACGGCTCTTCGTTTGAAACCTCATGCCCCAAGAGTGGGGTCATTTAAAGTGAAAACGTGAAGATGCATCGCGCAGCTCCAGACTAAGATCAAACAGGCGAGAAAGCAGATATCGCACATTAGGTGTGTGATTAATTTTATCTACGGTGGAAGGCTTTTCACGGCCCGCATTCGTAGAATATCGGCGAATTGGGGCTACCACCATCACACACTAAACATGGCAGTCTGCGCCTGACAAAATCCCTTCGGTCCAGCGAGTTGAAGAGTTCTGAGGAGATCTGTATGGTCAGGTCCTCAATCTCATATTAGAGATTCCGGCCCTTAGGCAATGTCGCACGTTCTGTCAAGTACATCATCGGCAGCGAGCGAAATTTTTACGAGCCACTGAGAAGGAGGTCCGAAATGCTGTACGGGGTATGAAGTACCACGCCGCTCTGGGTCCTGATGGTATCGACACGTTTTAGTGGAAGAGGTCCACCGCTATTGATAACCATCGGGCTCGGATATTTACGGCATTCCTCGATGGTAGTGAATCTCTTTCTGAGTGGTTAGTAGAGGGAAGAACTATGCTCCTCCCGAAGTAGGAAGACTTGTCCGATCTGGCGAATTATCGACCGATAACGTGCTTCAATATACTCTATAAGCTCTTCCTTGGCATCTTCAATGAGCGTATCCTCCAGTGTGGCAACAAATTCATGAACAACGAGGAGTCAAGTGGGACCTGTCAGGTTGCAAGGAAGGTTTACCCGTCGATCGCTGCGTATTGCACGATTCGAGGCAATACTATCGCAATCTATCACTCATCAATCATGAGCTCATTTTTCTGCTGTTGGACGACCTTACGATAGAGGACCACATAGTGAGATACATTAAAGATTTTGCCCAACTCTGGAGAACGCGCTGCACCATAACATCTGGTTGGAATTCGCCTGGAATTCGTACATGATCATGAAATCCATATGGTTCAGGCCTTTTTGTATAAGGCAACAGACACCGCAGCTAATGCTGTTGGTTTGGAGTTTCACGGTGGTTGAAATAGTCAATTGCCTAGTGATTCATTGGCCGGAATGACTAAGTCTCGACGCGGCCCTCAAGGAAGCGGAGCAGACCACCTTGCTCCGTCAGCACGTCGGTAGACCCAAGCATGGTGGATTTTTCCATCACGTGAAAAAGCAGGGTTTATCCGTCTAGCTGACATTTTCATTCCTGAAGTCAGCTGGCTTGATGTTTGAGACTAACGGTTTCATTTGTACATGGCAAGATGGCGTAATAAATCCATTAGTCTATCGAAGCGGTATCATGAGGTTGCAAGTTCCTGTTGCTCGGTGTCGGGCGTGCAAGCCGTCCCTAGAAATTCTAACGCATCTTTTGTCTTCTTGTCCGGCGTACGCGATCTTGAATTATATTCAGCGACATAACGCCGGATTGAGAGTTTTGTACTACCACCTGCGACACTATTGCGTCATAGATAGACTGCCGGTATTGCATTATGTTCCAAGAGATATTGAGTGCGTTGTTGTGATTGGGAGGTGTAAGATCTATTGGAATTTCTCATTTGCGTCATTGAGTTCTCGGCTGCAGCTGGGGGCAACATTTCCGTGAAACAGGAGGAGACGCGGCTCAAGTACCATCTGCTCCTGTTTGAGCTACGTCAGTTGAATCGGGGCTTCAAAGTGAAGTTAGTTGGCCTTATCATTGGTTCTCTTGTGGGAATGTAGCAGTCTTTCGTATCGGCGCTCGAAAACATCGCGGCCTGCAGGAGGAATACTTACATATTGGCTAGCCAAATGCAGAAGGCGATCACCCTTGGGTCCCTCCGTCTCCTTAGACAGCATGATTTTGGACTTCATTGGAGCTCACCCTCTGATTAGAGGGAGTACTATTGTAGAGTGATTAGGAATATTAGGTGTATAATTAAATCTTTCCCTTTTTGTCATCGAGTGCAGTGTCTTATTTAAAATTTGAATATTTATGCGCCCGTTGGCCATTTTGAACAGTGGACCTTACTGTTTTTAATAGGCTATATGTCATGTCTGAGAGAGCTGTATAACTTCACAAAATAGTAGTATATACAGTGGCGACCGATACGCAGCACATTAGGCAATGTACGCTCTACGAGTTCCAACAAGGAAAAAAAGCCATTTAAGCCCACCATTCGTTTTGTTCTACTCTCAGAAGTAATATTGTGTCTTATGATACGTGTAAATATTGGTATAGACGCTTTAAAGATACTGATTTCGATCTCAGTGACCGGGAACGCCCTGGACAGCCTGTGAAATTTGAAGATGCTGAATTGCAGGAATTACTCGACAAAGACTCAACGCAAACCCAAAAAGAGCTTGCAGCTCAGCTAGGAGTTACTCAAGCAGCAGTGTCAAAATGATTACGCGCGATGGAAAAAATACAAACGGTAAGAAGATGGGTTCCACACGAACTGATTGAACATAACGTCGGCCAACGCATGAATACGTGCCTTTCGTTGCTCGCCAAGTGCCAGAAAAAAGATTTTTTGTCAAAAATTGTGACGGGAGATGAAAAATATATTTTTTGCTAATCCCAAACGGAAAAAGCCATGGGTGGATCCCGGACAACCATCAGCAACTAGTCCCAAATAAAAAATTCACATGAAGAAGGTAATCCTCTGCATCTGGTGGGATATGAAGTGTGTACTCCATTACGAACTTTTGGGAGCGCATCAGACAGTTACTGCAGAATGCTGCAGTCGACAATTGAATAAATTGAGCGAGGTACTTGATGAGAAGAGACTATTTACTGGGTAAGGGAGCCGGAAAATCATGCTGCTTTATGATAACGCTCGAAGTCATGTTGCTCGCGCGGCTCAGAAAACAATTTTAAGCTTGGGCTGGGAGGTTGTCCCGCATGCGTCTTATTCACCGGACTTGGCTCCTTCTCATTACCATCTGTTCCGGTCCACAGCACCCCTTGGAGGGAACCTGCTTCCAAACTCTGGACGATGTAGGAAAATTCGTCGATGACTTCATCGCCTCCAAGCCTCCAAGTTTTTTTCGCGATGTCATTCGTATGTTGCCCGATCGATGGCGCAAGGTCATCGAAAACGATAGGCGATATTTCGAGAATTGATCTAATATTTATATATTTTATAATACAAAAATTTTTTTGTGAAAAAAAAGGGAAAGATTAAGTTATACACCTAATATTTTCCATCGCTTAGCTTGCTGGCCAGTCTTCGACGTCTATTCGAACTCTTCGAGGAGCATTCAGTTATCTCATTAACGAGTTAGAAAAAAACGAGCAAGGGCACGAGCCTATCCGACAGAAGGCATGTGATCGTTACTTTTTGCATTATTAGTCTATCTCTTTTTTTTTCTACCAATTCCATTCGTTGTAAGCTTTCAAAAAGATTCGTAGCAATTACCTGTCCTTATGACAAGCATACAACCGGAACCACATGCTACAGGCTACCTACAGGAAAATATTCAATATTTTAATGAAATAGATTTATGCAAAAGATTAAATGTCTTCGAAACTGCCCGGCCGGTTGAGTCCATCCAGAATACCAACATTCAATATTGTAAGAGCTATAGTGATACCAAATTTCAACATGCTGCTTTCATTTTTTCTTAAAATATCGTGCATACAAGAACGAAAAAAATTTAAAAACGAAAAAACTGAAATATCTCCGAAACTTTGTATGAACGAATCTGTATTTTTGAATTGATCCAGAAAGAAGCCGACGAGACAAGTATTTTCAAAAAAAATTGAAATCCGTAAAATAGTTTTTGAAATATTGAGGGACAACGAAATTTAAACAAGTCGTTATATTTGAGGACACTACTGTGTCGATCGGACTGATATAGTGTGCGACTGTTTAGCTCAATAATAGCTACAATGAGCCTAAATTTCAGATTTCCATATACTTATATGTGATACTTTATTATTATAACGTTTGAAAAGAAATGTTTTTTCTCTCCAATTTTCAAAGAAAGTTTTGGTGTAAAAAAATAAGACAAAAGTAAGAGAAAAAAGCATTTATAAATAATTGGAAAAAAAAATATGTTGATAAAATGATGTGGAAGTTCACCACGGCTTTGGATAAACTAATTATAGTCACATGAAAATACCTCATGATGTTGAAATATGATCGAATTATGAGATGTAGAATCTAGGACTATAAGATGGAATTTGTTATAAAGAACGAAAGAAAAAATAATGTTTCTTGCGAGCCTTCATTTGTACGTTTTGATCTCATAATTGTCAATCGACATTTAAGAAGTCACAAAAATAATACCTTGTTCTCCATTTTCCAGTGGAAAATTGCAACAATATTTGAAGTAGAAAATGGATTTTTCAAATTATCTATAACGAACTTTTGAAGTTGAAGGGAAAAGACTATTTTGTGAGGGTTCATGTCGGATGACTGTTATTTCAACAGATTAAGTTTACCTGTCAATTCCCGCTTTCCTCTTCCTCTTACAATTAGTTATATAAGCTTTTCACCGGCATCGTGAATGAGCGTATGCTCCATAATATACAACCAGTCCCACATGGAAAAAATGTATATACAGAAATATATGTCACTTATATCCGTTTATATGTGGTATACTTTCCGGCAAAAAATGCAATATTTGAGATGTATGTTGGATATATGTATGTACATATATGCCACCGGGTATACCTAGCATATACCTGGTATACAAGGCGGATATATTCAAGATATAATTCCGGCAAAATCACTATATCTCACTTATGAGTGTTGGCTTATATTTTTTTCTATGCGGGGTGTGGCAGGAAATTCATGAACAGCGAGGCGCGAAGAGGGGGCTGTCAGGTTGCAAGGAAGGTTTGCTCGTCGATCGCTGTGTAGTGCGCAATTCGATGCAGTATCATTGCAATGCGCTCATTTTCTCACTATTGGAGAGCTTTGGGATAGATAGCCACATAGTGAGGTACATTAAAGATCTCGCGCCACTTTGGAGAACGCTCTTCAACATAACATCTGGTGAAAGGATGCTGAGTTCAGGGTTGGTGCAATTCAAAAGATGAATCTTTCAGGGTGATATCCTGAGTCCTCTTTTGTTTTGCATTTCACTAATGCCGCTATCTGTTGCCCGGCGTTGTGTTGGGGTATATCAAGTCAGAAGACCTGGCGAGAGGAGGCATCAGATGAGCCATGTATTTTACATGAGTGACCTGAAACTGTTTACCTCGGGAGAGCGACAACTCAAAGATCAGCTTGACCTTATTAGGGTGTATACGCGTACAGTTAGCATGAGTTTCGGTTTAGACGAGTGCGCCGTTTACCACCTGAAGAGGGACCAAGTCGGCAGCGAGGCGAGTGATCTTCAGTTTGTGGATGGCACTGTCATACATCATCTCGGCGCCGAAGAGTCATACCGATATCTTGGCGTCAATCAGCGATCCGTAGTGGACGCAGTTATAGACAAAGAGACTCTTCGAAGGGAATATCGGCGGTGAGTTCGCAAAGTCTACTGCGGTATCTGGTGCCTTAAACAGAAAGGCCCGGACCCCATGGAATTCATGATCATGCACAAACTCAAAATGCGGATTCAAGCCATACATCATGTCACTAGCCGAACCAAGGACAAGGTGCTCATGAAGAGACTCCAAACTGGGAAGTCCTCGTCGCTCACTCTTTCGCGGAACATATGACCGCGGACACCAAGAGCGTGAATGTAAACTCCCGTAGATATTCATCAGCTTGCGGGTATCTCTGTCCAGCTGTTTCGGTTCATGTTCACTTCATTTGAGGAGGCCAAAAGAGTAAAGAAGCACTGGAACCGCGAACATATTGGCTGCAGCGACTTTATTCTTGACGGAATGTTCGGATTTCCAGACTTTGTGGAGTCGCCACCGATATTTCCGGCCAACAGTCTCTTTGACTACAACAGCATCTACTACGGATCGCTGATTGAAATCATGTTATCGGGATGAATCTTCGGCGCCAAGATGATATATGACGCTTCCACCTACAAACTGAAAATCACTCACCTGGCTACTGAATTTGCCCCTCTTCAGATGGTAAACGGCGCAATTATCCAAACCGCAACTTATGCCGACCGCACGTGAATACATCCCAACAACGTCAAGCTGAAGCTTGTCTTGTTGCCCTCCCGAGGGAAACAGTTTCAGGTCATTCATGTAAAATACATGGTTCACCTGACGCTTCGTATCGCTAGGTCTTCTGGCTTGATATTCCCCAAAATAACGCAGTACAACAGATAGCAGCATTAGTGAAATACAAAACAAAAGAGGACTCAGGGTATCACTCTGAAAGACTCCGTTTTTGAGTTGCACCAACCTTGAAGTCAGCTTCCTCTTACCAGATGTTATGGTGAAGCGCGTTCTCCAGAGTGGCGCGAGATCTTTAATGTACCTTAGTATGTTGCCTTTTACCCCAAGGGAATCCAATAGCAGAAAAATGAGCTCATGACTCGTGCTATCGAATGCCTTGCGGTAATCAATGCGGGCCACTGACAGATTGCGATGGTACTGCATTGAATCGCGCAGCACGCACCGATCGACTTGTAAGCCTTCCGTGGAACCTGACAGCCCCTCTTTCGGGCCTGGCTGTTGATGAATTTCCTGCCAAACTGGTTATGTATCATGGAAGATACGCTTATTCAGATGCCTGTGAAAAGCATATATAAAATTTTCAGCCAAGTGATCGGTCGATAATTTGCCGGGTCGGGCAAGTCCCTTTTTTCGGGAAAAACACAGTTCTTCCCTGCACCAACTAGTCAGAGAGAGGCTAACTGAACTCGATGAATGCTGTGAATATCCGAGCCAGATGGCGTCGGACAGAGGTAAACCTCTTCCACCAGAAGGTGTTGATGCCATCAGGCCCCAGAGCAGCATGGTTCTTCATGTCTCGTAATATAGCTTGGACCTCTTCCTGACTGACTCGTGAGAATTTTGCACGCTGTCCACGATGAACATGAATGAACGCATGAAACTCTTTGCAGGCTGGATTCTCCATGATAAGATAGGGGGCCTGACCTCCCCAGAAATCCTCAACTCGCTCGACTGACGGCATCTTATTGAGTACAGTAGAAGGTGGTTCGAACCAGCATTTGGGATCAGAATGAAAGACAAAATGAAAGACAAAATTGTCCCTAATTCGGGCACCTTTTCAACAAAGCTCTCTTCAATTACAAAGAAGATAGCCTTATTCCACGTGTGATGATGGTAGAGCAAATTCGCTGATATTTTGAAAACGCGGGCAGTAAATGCCCTACCACTGCGCGATGCCTGCTTCCTCGCCGATGCAGCTTCGTATTTTCGCCTCAAATGAACCCACTTTGGAAGCTCGAGGGTTCAAACAAAGAGCCGCATCATACACAGCCCAGTCCGGGTCGAGCAAATCAATGTGAGGGTGGCAGTCAGAGAGTCTCGCTTCTCTCTTAAAGACAACTCCTACTCCGTCATAAGCTCCTTTACCATGCGCGGTTGCATGAAAAAGGGCTTCCGCATCTATGCCAAAATCAGTTTTGTGATGTAAGAGATTCGTGATCTGAAAACGATTCTTGTAATGTTGCGCAGCTCCATCGGTGACATAGATCNCTCGCTTCTCTCTTAAAGACAACTCCTACTCCGTCATAAGCTCCTTTACCATGCGCGGTTGCATGAAAAAGGGCTTCCGCATCTATGCCAAAATCAGTTTTGTGATGTAAGAGATTCGTGATCTGAAAACGATTCTTGTAATGTTGCGCAGCTCCATCGGTGACATAGATCATTTTCTCCACGCTTTCACAGTTGTTTTTCACATGCTGTATTAAAATCTTCTGTATCAAATAAACAGCGGCAGTATTGTGAGTCGTACTGTCCAACAAAACGACTAAACTCCGATGTTGGATTTCATTTTTTTCGTGATAGTAGTAAACAACGGGGTGAACTGTACACTGTTCATTATTGTAGTGGAAGGATTGAGCAGCATCTTGAGCCACAAAAGCGTAATTTTCCGAAAAATCACAATGCACTGGTACTTCTCCATTATCCAAATTCTCTTTTCGCTGTGTGACAAAAGCCGATTGTTCTTTATCGATGAAGTGATGGGGCTTCAATACTATCAATCGTTCCATTAGAAGATCAATGAATTCATCCATCGGGAGGGTCTGTGTCTGCAAGGTAGACCTGTCAGTACTTTGCCATACGCGAAATTCGACCATTTCCACGACAGAATCAAAGAGAAGTTTCTTGAGTTCACATGATAATGATTTCACTCCAGGATAATCGTTACATTCATCCAGATGACAGGCCGGGTTTGGATTTGAACACATCAATTTTGCTAGACGATCTTTGTAAACTCTGAGTGGACAGGGGGAATCTTTAGTTCGAGTCGCAATATTAATTGCCTCTAGCATCTATTTGCAATTTTGATGATACGTACAAACACATACCACGTGAGTGCCATTTGCTCCCGCCACTACACATTGTTTAAGTCTCAACTCGGCAAACTTACTGAAACCGACCTTAGCATCTTCATTCGTATGTTTGTACTTCCGATGAAGGACTTTTAGATTTTCGAGTATCATTCGCCTTTGCTCTACTTTCTTCTCTCCATTGATCTTGATGGATATTTTATCCTTCATACCTGGCATAACGCGACTATGCTCTAGGTAAAAATTGTGTACCTTCTCAACGGTTGTGCTGGGTAGTGAATGACCTGCTTTCGCAATTGGTGAAGCAAACACTTCTTTAATTTTTTTCAATCTTTTCGCGCTTGACGTCATGTATCTGGTAGTTCCAAATTCAGAAGCAATATTCCGCGCACTCCACGACTGTGGATGAACCGTGAAGATTTGCAGGCACTCACGGTAGTTTTGCAGGTCGTTGAATTTCTGCTTCAAACCATCCAACATTTCTTCTAATTCTATTTCTCTCGCAGATCGATACTACTTAGATGAAGATGGATCAATGTCACTTTGGTCATCTTCCGAATCATAATCCATGGAAGAACTGTCGAATTCAGCTTCATCGTCTGGTTCGTCGTCGAGTGATATGCCGGAATCATCAAGATGGAAAGATCGACCTGATCTCAGAGAACTGTTCATCACATCCAGACTTGGGTCACATGTTTCGGCTTGGAGCATTGATATATCAGGTGGAGTTTCCGAACGCTGAAGATGTGTAGCATTAAGTTCAACCGTGGGGACAGATGGAGGATGGACATAAATTGGAGCTCTCGTTCAGCATTGACCACAGATTTTCGCAGACAATGGTAAAAAAGGAAATTTTTCGTGTAATGTCAAGGAAATCGGACGTAAATTATAACCGAGGTGTCCCTTCTCACCAGGAGCCCGCATTGGATTCGTACATCTATCACTCCGCGGCATTCTATGAAATCCGAAGATATCAATTCCGAGAATAACGATCATTTCTATATAATCAACGTGAAAATTTCTTATCTCGTTGCAAGAATAGAATAATATAGGAGGTGGCTAATCCATCCACACATAATCGTATTGTGATAAAAAATCAATCGAGACATTGAGGTTTTTTTCTAGAATTAAAGCCTTGGAACCGACTGATGATGATAAATCAATTAATTGATTCCATCTGTTTCTTCCTCGCATTTGGTTGATCATAATTTAGTAAACTTCCGATGATGATAATGTTCAATTCAACTATCTACCCTTCCAGTAAAAATTTCGACGAAAAATTTTTTTTCGTCATTCAGGCCCGTTAGGTAGCGCCTACTATAGCTGTCTTGAGGGAAGCTAAATGGCGTTTAACAGACCAGGTCTGTTAAACGAAGCACAGGTATGGTTAACTCGAGTTAGCAGCCCTAGGACAATAAAAACATACAGTTTCTAGATGGGCAACCCACAAAACCTTCGTAGGAATACAACATGAAGTGTGCGGTTATCGCTGTCACTTGCTTGAAAACTCGGCGGATCGTTCACCACTAATACGATGCGCCACCGTCATTGCCGATGACATCAGGAGTTGTTATTCCGTTGCTAGGGAGTCAGTCGTAACTTGAGGGTTATATTGTCATACCGTTACGAGTGCAGCTAATTTGTGAGATTTTTTTACTGATTTGTGAGATCACAAAATGGACAATTTTGTTCCTGATAGTGATGAGAGCGATGCAGGAATCGTGTCTCCCGATCTTTTTGATGAAACACCCAATGTCCAAACCTCATCATCTAACGCATCAGCAAATGTGAGCTCTCTAAATTATCAAAATATCTCAGAAGATGGAGAAAACCAGGAGGACTTCGAAGATGAAGATTTTATCGCTCAGGATGTTCTCGACAACGCTAAAGAGGCTACGTCTACATTTATTCCTGAAAAATCCAGACCCGTTTACGATCGAGCCTATCGTAATTTTAAGAATTTTCTCCAGGAGAAAAAAATGAAAACAATTTACGATACAGTGATGTTGGGATACTTTAACATGCTGAAAAGACCAAACGGTATTCCCCAGGATCAAACGAAGAAGCCTGGAATGGCTCCAAAATCACTCTGGGCAATATATTCAATGCTGAATAAGACTATTCTCCAGTACAATTCTATTGACATTTCCCAATTCAAGAAAATCACCGTTTTTTTGAGTTCAAATGCCAAGAGATCTGATCACGAGACTAAAAAATCAGAGGTTTTCACTGATGAAAACGTTGCGAGATTCTTGGAGGAGGCACCCGACAGGAACTATCTAGCAGCAAAGGTATATGATGAGAATCTCAAAATTTCAGAGTTTGTAAACAATTTGAACATCTCATTTTTTGGAAAATTGTAGAAAGACATTTTTTTTTTAAATTTAACTAGCTGAAAGAAAATCTTTCGACATTTTCTCCTGAAATAATTCGGTTCTGAAATGAATGGACAAATGATGAACGTGATAACATTTTATTTATAGGCTGATTTGGTTATGGGCATTCACGGACTNCGCCCCCTCCCCTTCCCCTCCCCCTCACCGTCAACGGGCCTTCATGACAAAAATTAGTGTGTGTCATACGGACCGTGACGTCGGTTTGCGATTCGTGTGAGTTAGCAGCACTCGGCAGTCGGTAAGAAAGGACGAGGCGCGCCTCGTCCTGTCTTACCGACGCCTCGTGCTGCTAACTTCACACTCATCGCAAACCTCCGTCTACGGTCCTAATGACACTATACTATTTTCGGCGCACTCTTTCTCCGTTACATGATGGTGTAGTCTTATGTCATCATATATGAACGAAGAATAATGGTTGACAGACCCATTTCTTAAAAAAAACCGATGGATCTCCCCTAAAAACTGAAAAACCCAAAAATTTTGAAAAAAAAAGAATTCCGGTGCATTGCTTCGCTCTTCCTTTATGGCGTATTGTTTTCATATCATATAAGGACATCCTCTATCATAAAAAAAATATTTCGATCGAATATCGAGCGGCCCTAGAGTGAAAAAAAAATGAAAACGCGAAAAATTCTCAAAAAACTGGGCTAGGAGCTTCTTGATGGCACTGAAGTATTTTTCATCTTGAAGTACGAAAAAAAAAAAAAATTTTCTTTTTTTATTTATCAAAATCCGAAGCTCCATGCAGAAGTAATGATTTTTTGAAAATTACAAGTTTCATAATGATTATCTCAGAAACAAAAAGTGGCAGGGCAATGAAATTTTTCATGATCACTGTCTATATGTAGTAGTTCAAAATGCACCTACTCAATGATTTTTCCCAGACAAAAAAAAATCCGGTGTGGCTGAGTTGACATGGAATGTCCCATATAGATAAATTTTCAATTGGCTTTTCGTTCTCTTTATTAATTAAATTAAATGTGTTACACCAACATTCCAACCCTCATTGGGGTCCTTTTCAGGGTGAATACAATTATAAACAATCTGTGGGAAATAACCGAGAAAGAAAATAAAATTATAGAAAACCATTAACTACATAAATTATGTATAAATAGTCAAATTGAGAGAAACATTGCAAACATACGATATGCAATTCATTAGCCCATGATGAGCCTTGTCAATAACAGCCAGATTGTAATATAAATTATTGTAAGTAAGTGGAGAGTTGAGGTTAGAGAGCCACTGGCTCCAATTCTGTGTGGAAACTGACTGAGTTTTGGTTTTTTAAAATGATCTGAATAACCAAAAACGACGCAGTCAGCAAAATAAAAGAAATTAACAGCGTGTTATGTTAAACAAAATTAATAAAAACCAGTTGATTTTACAATACAAATAGCCACGCTGGAATACCATGTCATGTTGTTATGACGCTCAACTCGACACAACTTCCAATTTACAAGTACATGAAAACTGACGTGAACAAGAAACCCCAGGGTGGCGAAAGTTCCCTATGACCAAAAGTTGCTAGATTCCAACAATATAAGTAATAATTAAAAATTGAGACAACAGCATTGAAATGAAATTGCTCAATGTACTATGAGATCGAAAAAACCTTTTTCCTATTTAATTAGCGAACTATAGACCGATGCTAATCGATCTACATCAGACCGGAAATTAACAGAATTGGATTCTCTCATGATGTGAATCATCTCTAATATATTACGTTTATATTGTTGTTTCTCCGTTCCCGAGATCTTTACTCTATTGTAGTCGAACCGATGGTCCGGATCACTTGCGGGTTTAGTTAAAGCTGTGAATTTCGAAGGAGAGAGGTTCACGTTGTTTTTGTGTTCCTTAATCCTTATATGTAGTGGTTTCTTCATTTGTCCGATATACAATCCTTCACACCCACCACAAGGAATCCTGTATACGAGATTTGTGTTCATCTCTAAAACGAGTGGATCGTTAGTTGGTTTTAACATACTTCCCAGTTTGTTAGGATTACTGCAGGCCACACCAAGACTATGACTGGTTATCGCTCTTCTCAGTTGCTGAGTTATACCATCGGTGAAAGGTAGAACCAATTTAGGTGCTTCCGGTATGGCTGCTCTCACAGGTCCATTGTTGCATTCTCTCTCTTTCAAGACTCTGAGTCTCGACTTTATGTAATACTCAATAAAATCCTCAGGATAATCATTATCCAGGAGTGTATGTTTGATGGGCTCTAAGTTCTTTTTTCTGAAAGTTAGATGACTAAGTTTAACAGTCCTGTCACCCAACATGTACACCACTCCTCTTTTTCGAGACGATGGATGATGAGACTTGAAGTTTAGGTAACGACCCGACCAAGTCGGTTTCTTGTACCAGTCGGTTATGATGGAGTTTCCTTGGCGAATCAGCCTCAAATCCAAAAAAGGCATGCTATCATTTGACTCTTCCTCAAAAGTGAATTGTAAGCGTTCATGATGGCTGTTGAAACACCTGACTACATCTTGGATTGAGTTTGCGGGAACCGCGGTGATGATATCATCTACATACCTTTTATAGAAAGCAACTTCGAAGCCAAGATTATCTAGACAAGTAGCTTCCAAGTCTTGCATAACCATATCAGCTAAGACTGGGGCGAGTGGAGACCCCATGGGAAGACCACACTCTTGTTTATAGAACTTGTCGTTGACTTTGAAAGTTGTGGAAGACATGATAAACTTCACAACGTGTGTCAACTCTTGAAACTCGATTTTTGTGTCGAATTTGTGTTTTCTCTTCTCCATGGACTTGATGACGAGGTCCAGGGGAACGTTTGTATATAGAGAACTCACATCCAAAGATACTAATGTGTAGTCAGGTGGAATTGTTACTTTGGTGAGGTAATCATGAAAATCGAAGCTGTTCTTAACTTCAGAGAAAGAGCCTCGGTAGCCACTAGAGATGATCTTTTTTATATACGATGACAGTGCATACGTGGGACTACCAATAGACGAAACGATGGGTCTGAACAGAACATCCTTTTTATCAATTTTAGGCAAGGCGTATAACCTCGGACAAGCACCATTCCTGCATCGTAAGAATTTCCCTAGCGAGTCAGATATATAACCACCTTTGACCCAGGATTTCACCAAATCATTAGTTTTCCTCTCAGTTGCTAATGTTTTGTTACGTTTAAGTTCGGAATACGCGTTTTTGTCTTCCAGAAGTTTCAGAACTGCTTCGTTATATCTACCTTTGGGGAGGATGACAGTGACATTTCCATTGTCAGCTCTGGTGATAGTTAGATCCTCATGCTCTTTCAAGAACCTTTTTAAATGCGTGACGTTATCAGGGGTTTTTTGTTGTCTAGTCTGTTTTTATGGCTTGATATAATGTTCACGAGTTGACCTGTGAGTTCTTCTCTGTCTTTCTCATCCACCAACATTATTTTTAACTCCACTTCAGTGATCAAGCTGTCAGTTGGAAAGTTCTTCTTGTTGTATTTGAATCCGTGTCCTGGACCAAGAGCTAGTAGGTTCTGAACATCGTCAGGGAGTACGACTGATGATAAGTTGATTAACCATTTCGAACGATTTGACGGGAATTCTATGCTGGGTTTCCCTTTATCAGTATGCTTATTAGGCGGTTAGTTCTTGTTCTCAAGGAGTAATTTAAGCTTATTGACGAATCGTTTCTTGCTTTGTGTTTTAATTTTTCCCAGTCGCATGCTCTCTCTTTTAATGAACTCGTTCATTATTTTCGATGGTAATGAGGAATTAGAGAAAGAAGAACTTACTGTCTATCAAACATACACTCCTGGATAATGATTATCCTGAGGAGTTTATTGAGCATCACATAAAGTCTAGATTCAGTTTTGAAAGAGAGAGAATGCAACAATGGACCGGTGAGAGCAGCCGTACTGGAAGCACCTAAATTGGTTCTACCTTTCATCGATGGTCTAACTCAGCAACTGAGAAGAGCGATAACCAGTCATAGTTTTGGTATGGTCTGCAGTAATCCTAACAAACTGGGAAGTATGTTAAAACCAACTAAGGATCCACTCGCTTTAGAGATGAAGACAAATCTCGTATACGGGATTCCTTGTGGTAACTGTGAAGGATTATACATCGGACAAACGAAGAGACCACTACATGTAAGGATTAAGGAACACAAAAACAACGTGAACTTGTCTCCTTCGAAATTCACAGCTTTAACTAAACATGCAAGTGATCAGGACCATCGGTTCGACTACAATAGAGTAAAGATCTTGGGAACGGAGAAACAACAATATAAACGTGATATATTAGAGATGATTCACATCACGAGAGAACCCAATTCTGTGAATTTCCGGTCTGATATAGATCGATTAACCTCCGTCTATAGTTCGCTAATTAAATAGGAAAAAGGTTTTTGCGATCTCATAGTACATTGAGCAACATCATTTCAATGCTGTTGTCTCAATTTTTAATTATTACTTATATTGTTAGAAGCTAGTAACTTTTGGTCATAGGGAAATTTCGCCACCCTAGGGTTTCTTGCTCACATCAGTTTTCATGTACTTGTGAATTGGAAGTTGTCTTGAGTTGAGCATCATAACATGACATGGTGTTGCAGCATGGCTGTGTTTATTGTAAAATCAACTGGTTTTTATTAATTTTGTTTAACATAACACGCTGTTAATTTTCGTGATTTTGCTGACTGCGTCGTTTTTGGTTATTCAGATCATTTTAAAAAACGAAAACTCGGTCACTTTTGACACAGAATTGGAGCCAGTGACTTTCTAACCTCAATTCTCCACTTACTTACAATAATTTATATTACAATCTGGCGGTTATTGACAAGGCTCATCATGGGCTAATGAATTGTATATGGTATGTTTGCAATCTTTCTCTCAATGTGACTATTTATACATGATTTATGTAGTTAACTGCTTTCTATAATTTTCTTTTCTTCCTCTGTTATTTCACACAGACTGTTTATAATTGTATTCACCCTGAAGAGGACCCCAATGAGGGTTGAAACGTTGGTGTACCACATTAATTTAATTAATAAAGTGACCGAAAAGCCAATTGAAAATTTACCTATGACTAATTACCGCGGTCGATAAAATTAACTCAAGAATTACATTTATAGTCATGTATAAAAACATAGAAGATTATAATAGGAAAATTGCATGGAGCTCCTTTCTTCCCAAATCTCTTATTCACACATTTCTCTTAACATATAGTTATCTAGATGACGACAATTATTGAGAAATATTGCCTGGATGTGTTATGATATTCAGGTGAAAATCACTTTAGTAACACTTTATTGATCGAGTGTGGAAAGAGGTCGGAGTTGTCCTCCATTGGCCGAGATGCACCTCACGATTGGGTTAGGTAGGCTTGAGGCATTCTGTGATTTGTCCAACGCTCAACCGTCTGTGTGACGTCATTATTGATTTCAAAGCGTTGGAAATCTTGAGTAATAACAATAAGTTATTACTCAATGAGCAATGTCTTGAACGTTTGGGAATGAAAAATGAATTATTTGGGTCGCAAACTTGAGATTAGAAAATTGGAAAAAAAATTATGCAAGTTCCCTATTCAACAGTAAAATATAGCACGAAGGCAAACAGTTTTTGAGAAGACGAATTACATTAATGTTTACTGACTGTAAATTACAGACCAAGAGGACGATAGTTATTTAATATTTTATTCGCAAATCCCTTAGAATTATCATCGTTTTCTAGCAAATTTGCTCGAAAATTTGGGAAATAACACACCTCTTGTTATCTCTCAACTCCATTCCTTCCTCTCATCACTACGCAATCATCATCTCAATCAACATTTTCTATAATGAAATCTCAATTACCTCTTCATCGACCTCCTTCTCCACCCCTCTAATAAAATGCCAATCAATGTTCTGAAAAATCCACCATTTTCTACATCGAAAAACCCAACCTCCTTAAAAATGAGCGAGGACTTTCTCCCGGGCAGTCGAACACTGTTCAATGCCCCCGTTTAATTACTCCAGCCACCGTTTCGCAAAAATCGATTACAAAAAAAATCTCATTAACAAACAGCCCAAAAAAGTTGTTATTAAAGACCATGAAAAGCTTTTGGGATTAAGGCCATTTTTGATCGTTTGCTCCTAAAAAATATTTTAAAAATTGAGAGGAAAAGATATATATTCTTAAGCTTTATAGATACGTGAAATTCTCCCTGAATATTCCCGATATTGCCAAGGATTCTACGGAGATACAGAATATACTCCTTATATATATAGAAATTTTATTCTATCTGGTCACTTCCGTAATTTCATATATTTTATACAGTGTCATCAAAGTGACCATTCGATATATTTCTGTTCGTAACCCAAAGAGTTTTGGGAGTTTTCCGTAAACCTTCCAGGAGGGGGTTACTGCGACCCTTCGCCTGCCTTACATCCATTAAAAACATAGTGTCATGAAAGTGACCGGTTAAGGCCCGGGTGGATAGATTTTTTTCCCGAGTGGCGATTTTACGCCCCCCCACTTTGCGGTCAAAGCAAGAAGCTTTATCCTGACCATAGTGTTGTCGGTAACTGCGGGAATGGCAGAAAACCAGGGTGACACATAAGAGTGGGGCTTGCAAGGGGTCCCGCAGTTTTTGTTTCTTATTCTGTTCATGTTTATTTTTTCCGGTAGATCTTCTCATGGTTCCTATGAAGTTTGCGAAAAATATTTCCGATTTTGGAGAGAATTCTCCGGTTTTCGAGAAAATGTTCCGAATTCCTCGAAAATTCGAAGTAATTCTGCAGTTTTCTAGAAAATTCCAGAACAAGCTGGGGTTTTTGAGACAGTTCTAGATAATTCTTAGGTTTTCGAGAAAATTCTAGCAAAATTCTCCGGTTTTTGAAAAAATTAGAGGGGGTGGCGTAATATGGACATCTGGGGTAAGATGGACACTCAAAAATTTGCGAAAATTTTTTTTTTTCAAAATTCAAATTTTTGAAAATCGTCTCATTGGGCATTATGGACACCTGATAAATCTGTATGCACGGGACTAAAATGAACACTCAAAACATTTTCAATAATTGATTTTTAAAAATTGCTTCTTGGCAAAGTTCACAACTGAGAAATTATTCAAGAGTGGCGTAAAATGGACATCCGAAAAATTTGGTCCTATTCAAAAATAAAGAAAAATAACTTTGAAATTATTAATTTTTTTTGAATGATCAATTGCACGCCTTACACACCTGACCTTTTGTCCATTTCCGAAATTTGTAAGATGGCTACTTTTCTACTCACAGAGCAAATCACCGTAAAACAATAGGCGCAAGGAATAATTTGATTTACCACCCCCCACGACCAACGTCAAAAATATTTTTTTTTTAATTTGAAAATCGCAATCATGACTAGCATTTCAGAAATTGAATAAAGTTGTTGAAACAAAAAATTGAGGAAGAAATCGAGGTGTCCATTTCACCCTGTTTTTTTTCTTATGACGCAGTTTTATGAGAATGTGTTGGTTTTTATAACCTTCAAATGATGTCGGAAGAGTAGATTTGATCAAATTCAACTCATTATTTAAATCTGGTGTTCATTTTGCCCCACCCTCCCCTGTAACAATATCTCGAATTTTCCAAAAAAAAATCGAGGAAATTCTAAGGTGTTCGAGAACGTTTTAGAAAATTCTTAGGTTTTTGAGAAAATTCTAGAAAAATTCTCCGGTTTTCGAGAAAATTATAGGGATATCCTTGGCGGACCAAGTTGATAGTTGGACTCTCCATAATTTCCTGTGTTTGAGAGAAAATTGAGAGTCAGTTGAAAGTCGGAGTGACGAGGCCAAAAATACATTTTATGGAAACCGATTTCTTTACTATCGACTTTTTTTAACCCGTCAGTAGGCGCGCGGTTCCAGCACCGTTCTTGAGACGCGCGATGAGGGAATCGCTCATCGGCTTCTCGTGATAATAGAGCCAAATATCGCCACAGGCGGTGCTATTCGGCGTTTTGCAGCACGAGCCCCGTACCCGTAACACGTGGAAAATTTCGACTGTGCCGAAGAAAATATTATTTTTCTACTCAACCCTGACCAATAGACGAGTTTTATCACTACGAGAGTCAACTAGCAGAGTTATTTGAAGCATATAAATAAAATTCAGCAAAAGATTGGCGCTTTTAGGGTATATTTCCTATGGAGTGAAAAGTTTTGTGAGGAAATCGCTCATAGCGCACCTAGTGACGGGTTAAAACAGACAATCGGATTTTTTATTTTTAGTGACTTATTCAATTTCAATCAATTTTTTTCAGAATTGAAAATTTGATTTTGGAATTTTGATTCCTAACTTTCTCTGAATCTACTCTCAACTTTATTTATAGTTGACAGTTGCATTTTTTATTCTCTATTGTCTTTCAATCGACTCAATGTTTTTGAAAATTAAGAGTTGGATTTTTAATTCTCAATTGTCTCACAATCTACTCTCACCTTTTTGAGAATTGGAGGTTGAATTGTTTCGTTCATGAAAATAGGATTTTTTATTCTTAATTCTCTCTCAATCTACTTGAAAATTTTTGTGAAAGTTGAGAGTTGGATTTTTCATTCTTAATTGTTTTTCCTATCTACTCTCAACTTTTTTAAGAATTGAGAGTTAGATTTTTCGCTTGCAAAAGGAAGCCTTGTATTCGTTAAATCTGAAATTTTCATTTTTTGTGCCAGGATGAGTAATTTTGATCTCAGGAGTTCGAATATGCAATTTTTAGATCATGTCCATATAGTATATGTATGTATGTACGTATCTGAGTTTTTTTTTCAAATTTAGTTTTTCGACAATGATTCAAAAAATAATCATCGAAATCTTTTCAATTATGGCTTAAAATATTTTTTTGTATGTTATCTCGGTCGAGTTCGAAGATAGTGGCGATCGCATCATTTGCTTTGAAATTTTTGCCTAAAAAGCATTCAGTCGAGGTTTAATGAGAGTTTAATCGCGGCTTAGTCAGGGTTTAACCAAGGTTTCGTCAAGGTTAAATCAAGATTTAATCAACAGGTCCCGCGGTTAACCCCAGGCGGATTAATGTTCAAGTCAAGGTGGACCCATGGTCAAGCCAAGGTTAACCCAAGGCCAAGCTAAAGTTGACCAAAAGTCAATGCAGAGTTGGCCCAACGTTGACTCTTAGGCTCTAATGAATGCCCAGGAGTAGATTTTCACATTTTTCGCTTTTTTTCGGCTTCTGTTCCTATTTAATTTTAAAAATTTCCGTTCACTAGAAATTTCATTTCAAATTATCTTTGAAAAAAAATCTATTAAAATTCTCCTGAGATTAATTTTCAATTCCGAAAAACTTGATTGGAAATAAAGAGATTACCAAGAATTACAAATCCAATTTTCAATTTTCAAAAAAGTTGATAATATTGAGAGGGGCTAGCATAAAATGCATTGTAGTCCTCGTTGCTCCAATCCTCAACTAACTCTGAATTTTCTCTCAAACACTGAAAATTATTGAAAGTTCAACTATCAACTTGGTTCGCCAGTCATTCCTATAATTTTCTCGAAATACGGAAAATTTTCTTCGAATTTTCTCGAAAACCTAAGAATTTTTAAGAGCCGCGTATGACAAAATTTAATAGAATAATCTAGCAAATTTGTTAGAAATTTCTATTACAGTTTGTATTGAATTTTCTACTAGTTTTTGGCCGATTCTAGTAAAATGTTCAATAGAAAATATTCAATAGAGAATGTCAATGGAATTCGATTTTTCTATGTAACTTATTCTCTTCAGATATTTTCTATAAAATGTCCTTGGCTCAAATTCTCCAAGTTTTTTTCCAATCTATCTTCCTTTGGTTCTCATCAAGAAAATCAAACAAAAAAAGTTGGAAAATCTGAGAAGAGGAAATTCTATAGAAAATATCTTAATAGAATAAGTTATATAGAACAAAAATTNTACTAGTTTTTGGCCGATTCTAGTAAAATGTTCAATAGAAAATATTCAATAGAGAATGTCAATGGAATTCGATTTTTCTATGTAACTTATTCTCTTCAGATATTTTCTATAAAATGTCCTTGGCTCAAATTCTCCAAGTTTTTTTCCAATCTATCTTCCTTTGGTTCTCATCAAGAAAATCAAACAAAAAAAGTTGGAAAATCTGAGAAGAGGAAATTCTATAGAAAATATCTTAATAGAATAAGTTATATAGAACAAAAATTGAATTCTATTGACTTTTTCTATTGAATATTTTTTGTTAAACGTCTCAATAGAATCGGCCAAAAAGTAACTGAGAGTTCAATAGATATCCAATAGAATTTTATAACCAATTTGCTAGGTAAATATTTCTATTAAGCCTCGATCACATGCGCTCGGCCGCCAGCCTTCGGTCATCGCACGGTTAGCGCAGCACCGCTGGAATAAACCGAGCGCGCTGTTGCCATGTTGGCACCTACAGTTACGTGCGCCTTTCAAATATGGCAGTGAATGTAGCTGTAAATGTAACGCGCTCGAGTGGTCGACAGAGATTCACTTGCACCGGGCGGAGCGGCGACATTTCTTTTTTTTGTAGCTAAAGAAATTTTTCGAGAAAAAACAGACAATGCCAACGGTCAATAAAAAGATTGAACTAGGAACTCAAATTTTTCAGAATTTTTAAGCGTCAAGAAATCCTAAAATATAAATAGACAAAAACGGGCGGCACCGCGCTCATTGAGTGAGTAATCACGGGTTAAATTTTTTCATCCGTAACTTTCTAGAAAACCCAAGCATTTCCTAGAATTTTCTATAAAACTGGAGAATTTCTTCGAATTTTTCAAAGAATTGGAGAATTCTTTCGAAAACTTTTTGAGAATTGAATGTTGGTTTTTTTTGTTGATAATTTTTCACTCGAATATCAGCCAATCAGAGCGCAGTATTTGAGGCTGTCAAACAGTTTTGTTTCGGAAATTTCTAAAAAATTTCCGATGAAAATTCACTAGTAGCTTTTCAAATATTACTCATCTTTCAACGCATTTCACGGTTAATATTCTGTATGACAGATGAACAAAAAAGTGGGTTATAAATGTATGGCTGTGTAAATGTATCCGGATGCTGTTCACTCCTCTGCTTGGCCGAAATCCGAGTGGAAAAATAATTGGCACTTGCCTCTACAAGAGTGAGAGGATGAAGCCATTAGGATTAGAAGAAGAAGAGTGGAAAAATAATCCGTCAAATACCACTCGTGCTTCCAAATTAATTGGAAAATATCCGATAATTTTGAAGCACTAGTGGTATTACTACCGAAAATAGGATTTTTGATTCTCAATTATTTCTCAATTGTTTCAAAAAAGTTGAGAGTTGGATTCTTGATTTTTAATCAACTCTCAATTCACTGAGAGTAGATTGGGAGACAATTGAGAATCAAAATCCAACTCTCAACTCTCAAAAAAGTTGCGGGTACATTCAGAGATACCTGAGAATCAAAATTCAAAAATCAAATTTTCGATCCCGATAGTAAAGTTGATAGTAAAGAGGACGACTGGCATAAAATGCATTTTACGCCTCGTCCGTCCAACTATCAACTAACCCTGAATTTTCTCTCAAAAACCAGAAATCAGAGAAACCAGAGAGTCCAACTCTCAACTTGGTCCGGAAGAGCCAAGTTTCCGAGAGCATTCCTATAGATTTTCTAAAAACTTTGAATTAATGTTCCAGTTTTGTAAAAAAAATCGAGAAAATTATTGGGTTTTTGGGAACGTTCTGCGAAATTCTCTGGTTTTCTAAAAAATTCAACAAAATTGAAGGTAATTCTCCGATTCTCTACTAAATTGCACGAGGTTCGTCGATTTTCTACTAAGTTCGGAAGAATTCTACGGTTATCTAGAAAATTCGATGAAATTCATCGATTTTCTAATAAATTTCGGGGAATCCTCCGGTTTTCTAGAGGATTTGACAAAATTCTCCGTTTTTCGACGAAATTCTCCAGTTTATTAACGAATTTGCGAAAATTCTGCGTTTTTATAAAAATTTTGAGAAAATTATCCAGTTTTCTGAAAACTCTGAGAAAATTCTCCGGTTTATATTTGAAAAAAGAATATTTGATTTTCAATTATCTCTCAATCCACTTTCAACTTTTTTAAGAACTGAGAATTTGATTTTTTTTTTTTGAAAATGTCATTGTTGATTCTCAATGATTCTGAATTAGAGATTCAAAATGACAGTGATTTTTGAGATCGCGTCATGTGACCAAAAAATGACGGTTATATGACGCACAAATTTTGTAACTACAAATGATCGCCACAAATAATTTGTAAGCAAATTGTTGTCAAACCATCTATATGGATACATAATGACGGTCAAACTCATTTCTAATTTGTGACTGTCATAAATAAAATAGCTTCATCTCTAGATAGATAAAAAATGACCACAATTTTAATTTCAAAATGCACGTTAGGCTAATGCAAAATGAATTCAAAGAAAAATTGATAATAAAAGAATGAGCTCCCATCTGTATAGATAAAAAATGACTGTCATTTTTTCTTGGCCAATTGTGACGGTCATAGAAGGGTGGGGAAATTGTGACAGTTGTGGAGAACGTCTCGTCATATGACCGTCAATGTTGATCACATGACCGTCATATGACGGGTGATGTAATGCATTCGCAGCTCTATCTGAATCGTATTTAAAAAAAAAAAACGAATTCTCAACTCTGTGGAAAAGTTGAGTGTAAATTAAAAGGCAATTGATAATCAAAAATTCAATTTTCAAATTGCAAATCTGAAAATAAATTGAGAGATAATTGAGAATCAAAAATCCCATTGTAAAAAAAAAATCCAGTTCTCAACTCTCAGAAAAACTTGAGATTAGATTGCAAGATTATTCAGAATCAATAATAGAATTTTCAACTCTAAGNAAATGCAAATCTGAAAATAAAGTGAGAGATAATTGAGACTCAAAAATCCTATTGTCAAAAAAAAATCCAGTCCTCAACTCTCAGAAAAGCTTGAGATTAGAAAGCCAAATTATTCAGAATCAATAATCCTATTTTCAACTCTAAAAAACAGTTCTGAGTAAATTGAGAGATAAATGATAACCAAAAATTCAACTCTCAACTTTTTTTGCGAATTGAGAGTTGGATTTTTTTGTTTTTGAAAATCGGATTTTTGATTAGAGAATCGGCGAATCGGATTTTTTGAGAATCGGCGAATTTTCTCAAATTTTCTATATTGTAGCATTTCCCGAAATTTAGCGCAAATAGGGTGGTTTTAATTTGTTTTATTGTTTTTTTTTGTTTTTGACTATTATTATTATTATTAGTATTATTATTATTATTATTATTTTTTCACACTCGTAAATGAGATCGCTGAACGATCCTCGAGGGTTCCGACTTCACCTCAAAGACCGCCCAGCAAACTAAGCGATACAAACTTTTCCTAATCGCTCTACAGTAGTGCTCCCTCCAACCAGAGGGTGAGCTCTACTGCAGTCCAGAATCGTGCTGTCTAAGTAGACGGAGGGATCCAAGAATGACCGCCTTCTGCATTTGGCCAGCCAAAATGAAGGCTTAACGCCTAGATGCAGAGATGGTGTTCAGCGCAAATATGAATGACTCTTTCATTCCCCCAAGAGAGTCAATTATCTGGACAAGCAACTTTACTTTAAATCCTCGATTTATTTGACGTAGCTCAAACAGGAGTGGCTGGTATTTGAGCCGCTTCTCCTCTTCTTTCACTGTGATGTTGCTCTCAGCCGGAGCTGAGAACTCAATGACATGGATGATTTTGTCATCAAAATCGAAGAGGACGATGTCAGGTTTCATCGCAACGATTGGCCTGACAGTCGCGAACGAGGAGTTCCAGTAAATCTTACACCTCTCGTTCACGACAACGGACTCAATATCTCCTGAAGCGTCAGGCAGCACCGGCGTTCTGTCTATCCCATAAGAGTGCCGCAAATGATAATACAGCACTCTCAAAGCCGCATCATGAGGGTGGATATAATTCGTGATTGCATAAGTCGGACAAGCCGACAAAAGATGCATCAGAGTTTCCGGGGATTGCTTGCAAATCCGACATCGAGTATCCGGAACGTGCACCCCCATAACACGACTTCGATAGACAAAAGTGTTTATTACGCCATCCTGACATGCGCAAATGAAACCCTCAGTTTCGGACATCAAGCCAGTTGACTTCAAGAAGGCGAATGTCAGCTGGACGGAAAGACCCTGCTCTTCCCCATGGCGGCAGAATATACCATGCACGAGCCTATCAACGTGCTGGAGGAGCAAGGTGGACTGCTCCGCCGCCTTGATGGTCGCTCTACGCCGAGGTTTGGCCATGATGGCTAATAAATCACTAGCTAACTGGCCATCCTGGCCGCGACGAAATTCCAAACCAAGGGAAGCCGCTACCGTATCCGCTGCCTTGTATAGAAAGGCTTGAACCCCATGGAGCTCATGATCATGCAGGAACTCCAAGTGTGGATCCAAGCCATTCATGACGTCACAAGCTAAACCGAGGACTAGACGATCATGAAGAGCTTCCAAACTGAAAAGTCCTCGTCCTCCACACTCTCGCGGAAAATACAACCGCAGAGTCGAAGAACGTGGAAGGAGGATCCTATGAATGTTCATCAGCTTGCGGGTATCTCTGTCCAGCTGCTCCAGCTCAAATCTACTCCATTTGAGAACACCAAAGGAGTAAAGAAGCACCAGCACAGCGAACATGTTCGTTGCTGCGACTTTATTCTTGCCGGAAAGTTCGGACTTCCAAACTTTGCTGACCCGCCGCCGATATTCCTCGCGAAGAGTCTCTTTGACTTCCACAGTTTCCACTACGCAACGCTGATTGAAGCCAAGATATCGATACGACTCTTCGGCGCCAAGATGATGTGTGACGCTTCCATCCACAAGCTGAAGATCATCCACCTCGCCACCAACCTTGCCCCTCTTCATATGGAAGACGGCGCACTTGTCCAATCCGAAACTCATGCCGACCGCACGTGAATACATTGCGACAGTATCAAGCTGAAACTTGAGTTGCCGCTCTCCTGAAGCAAATAACTTCAGGTCATCCATGTAAAACACATGACTGACCTGATGCCTCCTATCACCGGGTTTTCCGGCTTGGTACCCTCCAACACAACGCAGCGCAACAGATAGCGGCATTAGTGAGATGCAAAATAATAGAGGACTCAGAGTATCACCCTGAAAGACTCTTCTCCTATACTGCACCAACCTCGAAGTCAGCTTACCCTCACCAGATATTATGGTGAAGCGCGTTCTCCAAAGTGGTGCAAGATCTGTGATACACCTCACTATGTGGCCCTCTACCGCAAGGTAATCCAATAGTAGGAAAATGAGTTCATGACTCGTGCTATCGAATGCCTTGCGATAGTCGACCCAGGCAACTGACAAATTGCGATGGTACTGCCTCGAATCGCGCAATACGCAGCGATCGACAAGCAGACCTTCCTTGCAACCTGACAGTCCCCGCTTTTATCCCACTCGTAAATGAGACCGCTGAACGATCCTCGAGGGTTCCGACTTCACCTCGAAGACCACCCAGCAAGCTAAGCGATACAAACTTTTCCTAATCGCAAAAAAAAACATAATAATAATAATAATAATAATAATAAT